>NW_026731597.1:0-7500 GCF_028476545.2 Physella acuta
TTTTCAACTGTCTTTTTCATTTAGTTTTACGATAAAATTTCTCTAGATCTAAAATCTGTCCAAGAAAGTTATTTATAGATCTAGATCTAGAATCTAGGACAATCTAGGTCAAATCAAAGATTTATTAGTTATAAATACAATAAAAAAAACGAGACTTAAGCAAACCAGGTCGTAGATCTAGAATATAGATAATTCCTATCTAGATTTAGATAATAATGAGTTTCTATATACTAAACTATTTTAGACCTTTATTATTTTGTATAAATCTTTGTTTGGAATATGGTAATTTGAAATGCTCGCTCCGGGCCTATTGGTGTAGCTTAAGATTCATACGCGGCTTAGATGCCGGTAATTTTGCTAAATTATAAACAAAAATTCTAATATAGCTCAAAATTATAAAACAAAAATTCTAAATATAGCTCAGTCGTAGATCTAAAATATAGATAATTTTCTTTCTAGATTTAGATAATAACGATTTTCTATATACTAAACTATTTTAGACCTTTATTATTTTATATAAATCTTTGTTTGGAATATGGTAATTTTGAAATGCTCGCTCCGGGCCTAATGATTAGATCTAGATCTAGATTCTAGATCTAGCAAGAGAAACTAAACTTAAGACTTAAGCAAACGAGTCGTAGAATCTAATCTAGATCTAGATAATTCTATCTAGATCTAGATAATTTCAGACCTTCTTTATTTTATATACATGTTTGTTTGGCTAATTTAAGATAAAATTTAATTTGAAAGTTACTACTACTAGACTTAGATCTAGATCTATGCGCGTAAAACAAGTTGCAAAAGGAGACTTAAAATATAGTATAAAAATTCTCTTGTGACGTCACGAGTAAATAGCTAAGTTGGTAGCGTAGTCCGCTCTCATGCGGGTGGCACAGGTTCTAGACCAATATGTCAATGATATTTTTTTTTCAATTTTTTTTTTCTAGATGTGAATGATAAAGTTGCCTATCTGAACTTGGCAGGATACAGGGCAGGTGAAGTAGAGTTCATCTGTTTCTTTGTCCTAAGCATATGAAAGGATAGTGTGGTCAGAGACATGCTCGGCTGGAATCGTTTTTTAAACGATAAAAACATGTTGTCTGAGACTTGGCGGGACACTGGGCAGGTGAAATAGAGTTGAGTAGGTCACATGTGACGTCAGTATATGAAGGGATAGTCCGAAATCGGTGGTTTTCGGTGTTTTTAAAAGATAAAAAACATATTTTTGAATGTGGGGTCTGTTTTTTGTGACGATAAGTGACACTGCAGTAGCGTAGCGAGGAGGGGGGGGGTGGCGGGAGGGGAGGCGGGGGGGGGGGGAGGGGAGGCGGGGGGAGGGGAAGGGGGGGGGACATATGTTGGGGCGCCAAAATGGTTTGGAAAAATAAATTGAAAGGTTGAGGGGGGTTCAAATCGAAAGTTTGAGTGGGGGGGGGGGGGGGGGAGGTGCACATCAAAAGTTTGAGGGGGGGGGGGGGGGGGTTGAAAATCGAAATCTTGGGGGGGGGGGGGGGGGTTTAAAATCGAAAAGTTTGTCCCCGGGCGCCGGGAAGGGTCGCTATGCCTCTGAGTGACAGACGTGATGTTTTTTGATGGATTACCCCCGAAACCCACAAGTTATCCAACGGATGACGGGTATTCTAGTTGATGATGAAAGCAGTGAAATAAGTCAGTGAAGCCAAGTAACAGTCAACTCTTTTTTTACTTAGTCTGTGTATAATTAAGTAATGCGGCTCAAAATGAGCTTTTTATTTTTATTTTTTCCTACCCCGTTAAAATTGAAACAATGGCATAAGAACAGAGTATAAAGGTCACCCATAAACGACGCAAAGCTTTTTAAAACGAATTTTTACCCACCTCCGTTCTTCCCATCGTTATATATGGTCGCTAAATGCCATACCCCCCCCCCCCCCCCCGACCCAAATTGCCGTCACAACTCAACAGTGGCGTAGCGACCCTTCCCGGCGCCCGGGGACAAACTTTTCGATTTGCACCCCCCCCCCCCTCGAGATTTCGATTTGCACCCCCCTTAAAACTTTCGATTTGCACCCCCCCTCGAGATTTCCATTTGCACCCCCCCCCCCTCAAACTTTCGATTTGCAGCCCCCCTCGAGATTTCTATTTGCACCCCCCCCCCCTCAAACTTTCGATTTCCAAGCCCCTCAAACTTTCAATTTCTTTTTCCAACCCATTTTGGCGCCCCCTAAGGTCGGCGCCCGGGGACATATGTCCACCCCCGCCCCCCCCCCCCCCTTGCTACGCTACTGCAACTCAACCTAACACACTCCTATAGTGGAAATTAAAATGGGTCAACAATTAGCATCCTGGTCTTTCGTCGGATGTCATCAGGTTGCATCACTCTGTTAATCGTACATTTTGATCTGGCCATTTTCTGTTTGTAAGCCGGCTTATTTATTAACTTAACATCTGCAAGCGAAATACAGGTTCGGATAAATCATTTTTTCAGTATTTATTATTATTTATATCTAGATCTAGATTCTAGATCTCGTCACATTAGTTATTTTTCTTGAAAGTTATTATGCATACATATTTTAACTAATCTAAAAAAAATAAAGTTAAGTTTGGATAATTATTTTGCCATATTGCGGCCTTTTGGCCGGTAAATTATTTATCAGGCTTAGACTAGACTCAATAAATATTATGCAATACCGCAGTAACAGTTAAGACGTGGGTTATAGAACTAGATCTAAATTGCCTTACAAATACAAAATGAATGTTGTACCGGATAGGGTACGTCTATGTCAGTCTATGAACAACGATGCCATAGGTCTACACTTTTTATATCATTCCTACCTACCCGCCCCTACTCAGAGGCGTAGCGACCCTTCCGGGCGCCCGGGGACAAACTTTTGATTTCCACCCCCACCCTCAAAACCTTCGATTTGCTCCCCCCCCTTAAAAATTTCGATTTGCATCCCCCCTCAAACTTTCGATTTACACTCCCCCTCAAGCTTTCATTTTTATTTTTCCAACCCATTTTGGCGCCCCCTAAGGTCGGCGCCCGGGGACATATGTACCCCCCCCCCCCTCGCTACGCTACTGCCCCGCGTATACGGCCGGCAACAATTATCGCCCCCGGATATTCCAAGGCATTTTTTAACCCGTGCCAATTTAACACAAGTTTTTTATTTTTTTTTCAACTTGGAAGTTTTTTAAAATCTGGGGGTAAAAAGTAACGAATAGGTTATAATTTTAGTTCACTAGATAAGTAACTGAAGTTTATCTTCCATAAATGTTTTTTTTTGGTACTTTATTGTAGTTTAGTGGTCAAAACTAATTTTCTGCGGTGTAATACGAACGGGCTATTTAAACTGGTGGTGGGGGTAGTGGGGTGGGTGATTTTGGGGATAAGAGGAGGGAGATTAGACGTTAGGGGGTGACATGGAGTGGTAAGGAGGGGGGCTAGACGGAGGGGTATGTGATTTGTGGCGGTAGGGGTGGGGAAAGGGGGGGGGGGGTGGAATCCCTAAATATAAGACAATAAACATTTTGGTGATTAACGTACTTTAATTAATAATTAAAACAGTTTAAAAATATATAGCAGAGGCTAGCAATCTTTATGGATTTTTACTGCAAAAGAGAATTATATTTAATGAAAGCGACTGGAGATGTCACTTTTATTAATTAATCAATTAAAAATGTTAATAAAACCGGATAATTAAATAGCAGTTTACTATGATAAAAACATGCAGTACATTGTTTTATTACAAAACTGATGACACAGATTCAGAAATGTTAATTTTTATATATTATTATACTTGAAAAAACATGTATAAAAAATCATATTTATCCTATAATATCACATTGGCCATATAAAAATTAAACAGCACATTGATCCCGTTTGTTGTACAAACATACACATTTTATTCATAGCTACCCTCTGTAGACAGTAGACCCCCCCACCCCCGCCGATAAAGTGCAAAGCTTTATTAAAAAAAACCACGGACAATAAAAAGTTCAGAAACAAGCGGAAATAGTAGTATATTAGGTCACTTTCGGGTATCATGGGGGATGCGGATGCGGAGGTGGAGGTGAAACAAAGGATATATAGGAAAATACTCCCCGCCTGGGGGAGGCGGATGGACAATGACATATAGCAAAATGCTCCGCATCCTGGCGGAGATGGGTGAGCCGGATGGACAACGAGATATAGTAAAATACTCCCTGGGGGAGGGTGAGGTACATCGACATATAGTAAAATACTCCCCCACCTGGGGGAGGTGGATGGTGAGGGTTAAACATGTCATATAGTAAAATAATCCCCACCTGGTGGTGGGGGATGCGGAGGTGGGTGAACCGCAGGAACAATGAGATATAGTAAAATACTCCCCCGCCTGGGGGATGCGGAGGTGGTGGGGGAGTAGGTCAGTAGGTCACCACCGGTGACCTTGTGACGTAATCAGTGACCTTGTGACGTAATCAGTGACCTAGTTACATAATTTTAATGAGTTTTTTAATTAGTTTTTTTAATGAGTTTGAATTTAATTTTAAAATTTTAAATTTTAAATTTTTTATTAACGAGTTTCGTAATTTGATTATTTGTTTGATTATTTTTAATTTTAATTTATTATTAGTTTAATTTTTTAAATTTTATTTTTTAATTAGTTTAATTATTATTAACTAGTTACGTAATTAGGTTGTAATTTTTTTTTAATTTTTTTTAATTTTTTTAATTTTTAAAATTTTAATTTTGTAATTTTAATTTATTATTAGTTTGATTTTAATTAATTTGATTTTTTAAATTTTCAAGTAATTTTTATTAACGAGTTACGTAATTTGATTATTTGTTTTTATTTTGTTTGTTTATTTTTAATTAGTTTAATTTTTTAAATTTAAATTTTTAATTAGTTTAATTATTATTAACTAGTTACGTAATTTTATTTTATTTTTTTTAATTTTCTACGCCGAGCACCCAAACAAACAAACAAACCAACAAACAAACAAACAAACAAACAAACAAACAAACAATTAAACAATTAAACAAAACAAACACACAATTAAACAAACAACAAACAAACACACAATTAAACAAACCAACAAACAAACAAACAAACACACACAGACACACACACACACAAACAAACAAACAATGTGTTTTTGTAATTTTTTCTTGTTCTTGTGTGAGCTACAGGTTTTTTTTAGAATCTACTTCAGTAAACTATACAATAAAACTTTGCAACTTAGAATGGTGAAGTTGAGTGCACAATGTGTTACTAAAAATATTGTAACAAGTGTCAATAAAGGGCGGTAAGCTGGCACTCGAATAGAAAGAAAATTTAATTAAAGGGAAATAACCATTAAAATATATTACTACTTTTCGTGCCTTAGTTACTTCACATGGAAACATACATTAAGAATGGGATTTTTCAAATGAGCCATCAACTTTATCTAATTGCTGCAATTAGTTATTTGATTTGTTTAAGGTTATCACTATATAATACAGAGGAAATATTTTCATTCTGTTTAGAGTAAATGAATAGGCATACTTTGTATGTATAGAAATTTGATTTGATCATACTTTTTATACATGCTTCATCATACTTTGTAGGATTTTTATTTCATTAAGGACGAATGAGAAAAGAACTGACATATCCTCCCTCTCCCAGTAGCGGAACAAGAAAAAAAGGGCCACCCGGCAAAAGCAAATTTTTGGCCCCTCCATATATATATATATATATATATATATATATATATATATATATATATATATATATATATATATATATATATATATATACATATATATTAGCGTACCCGCCCCCCGCGATTATCGCGGGGATAGAAGAAAGTTTGACGAAATATATTAGAAGGACTTCGGAAAACCTGCTTTTTTTTTCAATTTTCATTTTTTATGTGTGTGAGTGCTTAGTCTGTTTTGAAAAACTGTTTTATTCAATTTTTGCAGTATTATTATAACCTTTCAAGACGGTCGAAAGAATATAAAACATCAAAGCTTTGTATGTGTAATGGTTTTTCGTGTAATGTTTATTTCAATGTCTTTTTGTATTTATATTTTTATTTTAAATACATTTCCTTTTTATACTATATTATTCTTTAGTATGTATTTTTTGAAAACAATAATTAAGAGAAGTAATTGCTTTTATAATTTGTTTTGTACAAATCTATTAATAGGAGCTTATGAGCACCCCTATTTAAATAAACCGGTAGTGATCTCCCCTAAACTTTCTCGAATATTCTTATATAAAACAACAAGGGGATGGTAACTGGGGATATAGTTATGATTTTTAATCCATTTTAAATACTAAAACTTTTAAAAATAGAATAGAATCTCAGTAAAAAAACAATTGCGCACCAAGCGAACGCCTAATAAAGGTGTGTATAATAGTGCGCAATATTATTAGTACTTTTAAAATTTACATTAGTTTTTTGAGAAATCGGAAGTAGCGTAAATTACTACTTCCTGTCAACGGAAATTACTCAAAATTTAACAGAAGGTAGAGAATTAGATCTTTTACTTACATGTGAAATTTCATTTATCTATCTGAAATAGTACTCAAGTTATAGGCTTTTAAAAAATTCAAAGTAGTAAAAGTACCACTTCCGGTTATCGGAAATCGCTCAAAAGTTGATACGGATCTACGATTTTGATAAAATACTTATATATGAAATTTCATCAACCTAGCTGTAACGGTACTCAAGTTATCGTGTTTACACACGGACAGACAGACAGACAGACAGACACACACACACACAGACATACGGACAAGATTGCAAAATTATGTTTTTCCGTATCAGTGAGGTGTAAAACGTCGAGATTTGTAAAAATCTCGATTTTTTTTTTTTGCACGATTACAATACTTTCTCTATACTACGTATATACGAGAAAGTAAAAAGGAAAATAAGTCAGGGAAGTGGTTTAGCCGTTCGCCAATCTTTCACAATGATTTAAAAACAAAAGGAAAAAGAATATACAAGAGCGTGGAATGGTGTCTATAGAATTAAGACAATCCAACTGCAGCTATAGTATTCTTGTTACAAAACAACCATCAAGTCAAAAATAAAAGAAAATTAAGTTTTTTAATTATTAAAAAATTGATTATGGTCGGCTGTGGGCCCCCTAAATGGTATGCGCCCCCCCCCCCCCCCCCGCATTTCTGGGTCTGGCGGCACTGTAGTTCCGCATCTACGTGTTACTCATTCATTTCTAAAAACAGCGATAAACTCACGTTTGAAATTTCCAGTAATCCTGTAATTCTGTTTTACGTGTTACTAATTTCTAAAAATAGCGGTAAGCTAATATTTAAGCAGGCTGTGAGCACTAGACTTTTTGACTTCTTGTATGCAGTGACGTAGTGCACATCGAAGCAGGGAGATAATTTACCTCTCTGTAGCACAGCGCAGTAAGTCTAACAATTATAGTGTTGTACTTCTATGAAGTACTGTTATTTACTTTACGAGAAAAATGACCCGTTGAGGAAGGATACACCGGGGCGCTAGGTTGATAGTGCTGTCTATTTT
>NW_026731597.1:12500-111180 GCF_028476545.2 Physella acuta
TGAAATATGTTTGATGCATTGATTCTTATCCTTATTTTTTTTATATACAGTTTTAGTATTTTCTTTTTGATACATTATTTTTATTATCTTTATTCACACATCATCACATGTAAATAGATCTACACCGTTTTTGATAAAAAATGAATATACTTTTTTTTCTAATATAATGATGTCGACAAAAAAAAATGTTCAAGTAGTAGTTGTTTGTGGAAATATTATTGATTACTGTAAAAAGTTTAATGTATAATTTGTTATCCGCAGCAACCCAACAGTATTATTTACAATTGATGAATTTCGCAGTTAATTAATTATCATACATGTATGCTTAGTTTTGTTAAATGTTCTGAAAACTTTCTATTTTGTATTAAAGCAACAAAAAGCAAACAAGAAAACAACTTATAAATTTATTATAAAAAATTAGTGTACATGTGTCAAAAACTATATAACATTCCCATGTTTCAAAAATAATTATTTAACATTAAAATGTTATTTTTGGTCTTATTAAATAAAAAAGCTTCTGTAAGTCACGTAGCTAAAATACATTTTCATTTCATGTTCCAGTTTTAAAACCTTTTCTTTTATTATTATTGTTTTTAACTACCACGATGTAAACTTATGTCATTGCTATTTTATTATTATTGTTTTATTACGACGATGTGAACTTATGTGAGTGCTATAGCAGCCTCTCAAACTTTGCTGTCTTAAAGGATCACCACATAAAGGCACATTCACGACAGCGTGGTAAACTGATTGGTAAAAAGCTAATCATGGTCTAGCGGTAGAGAGCTGGACTGCTAACCCGTAAGTCTCGAGTTCGAATCCGGGTTCTAGTCAATAGACCGTCCCTGAGTCCACCCAACTCTGATGGGTACCTAACTCATGTTAGGAAAGTAAAGGCGGCTGGGCATAGTGCTGACCACACTATGTCTTCATATTCCGAGGTCACAGAAACAAGTGAGCTCTACTTCACTTGCCCCATAGACCGTCAGGTTTGAAAGGGAAACTTTACAAAGAGCTAACCACCCTTTGAATGCAGAGAATACATGGGGAAGAAAAAACGGAGTAAATCTGTTACTCTTTCCTCGGAATTTACAGTTATCGTGTGGCCAAGTCACGTTTACTTTCCCCGACCTAAGTATGGTATGCACCAGAGCCGGGTGGACTTAAGGGCATCCTTTACGCCCAAGCATATTAACCGAACTCAAGACTTTTTCTTTTAAAGCATTCGTTCTATCGCTCATCTACCCCATCCCAAACTTTTAGGTATCTAAAGTATACATTTATAAAATGCTGCTCCAACTTATAATTTGAAATAAAGCTAAAACTATCTATAAACTACTAAAACTCAAGTTTGTTTACATGTTTGAATGTTTATTTGTTTTTTTGTTTGTTTGTTTGTCCGTTTGATTACAGGAGAGAATCTGCACTGTGTAGAGCTGTAAAATAATATGTAGGTAGAGAACAATTTTCTTTTTTAGACAGGCTGTTAATCACAATTTAATTTAAAGACGTTAATTAATTTATTGATTTATTCATTGGTAGATTAACCACATTAATTTTAAAAGTTCAGAACAATGACTTTACTTATAGAGAGTAGTGGCGTCACATGATTTATTTACTTTTTACATCAACAATGGCGGCTTCCACACAAGATTCAGTTGCCCATTCCAACGTTTAACGCGTTCTAAAGCTAATTTTCTGTCGGCTATAGCTCTGACAATACGGCCGTTTGCTACTTCTATTACTTTCCAACTCTAATATCAATTTTCAACACTCCTATTCATTTAAGTAGCATATACAATAAATTTATCTAGATCTAGATCTAGAATCTAAAAAGATCAGCTGTCGAAGAAAGTTATTTATAGAACTAGATCTAGAATCTAGGTCAATCCAACATTAATTAAATATACAATCCATTTTAAAATCAGAATACATTTTTGAGTTTCTTTATTTTATAACTATTTTAATCCTTAAATACTTGATATAAATCTTTGCTTTTTAGCTTCAAGAAACAAGTGATTTATCTATCTAGAGTAAAGATCTAGATCTAGCAAGAGTCACTGCAAATACTAGACTTAAACAAGTCGTAGAATCTAGATAATTCTATCTAGATCTAGATAATAATGAGTTTCTATAGTAAACTAGTTCAGACCTACATTATTTTATATAAATCTTTGTTAGTTTAGCTATGAAATTGGCTAATTTAAGATAAAATTTAATTTGAAAGATACTAGATCTAGATCTAGGGCCTATGCCGCGGCTATGCGCGTAAATCAAGTTTCATAAGGAGACTCAAAGGTGATAGTGTAATTGTTAAAATAAAATGTATTTTTTTTTAAATTTACATCTTTTTGAATGTGGGGTCTGGTTATTTTGTGATGATAAGTGACAGACATGATGTCACTTATGGATGACCCTCGAAACCCACAGTTATCTAACTAGATAGCGGGTAGTCTAGTATATATTTAAAAAACTATAACAAACGAATAACACCAAACTGATACTTATCATTAAATTACAATTTTCTTACAATCTTTAAAAAATAAATTGACACGTGAAATGTTCCAACTACGTCATGGCTGTTACAGCTACCCCATAAAACCTCCAGTTTCAAAAGTTAAACCATCGCAAGAGAGACATTGATGGGATGATGTGGTCGAATAATAGACCGTTTGACCGCTACGTCGAAGGTCTTGAGTTTGGATCTCGGTTCAGAATCTTGACTGCAGGACTTCTCTAAGTCCACCTTGCTTTCATGGGTGCCTGACTTTCGTTAGGGATACAAAGGCGGTTGGGCATAGTATGGACCATACATTCCTTTCATACGCTGAGGTCTTTGAAACAGATAAACTCTACTTCATCAGTCCCTTGTGCCTTGGGCACGAACGGGATATGAAGATAATGAAGTGACACAATATTGACATTCTGTTCACCTTCGTGTATCTAAAAATTGGTTCTGAAAATGGTCTTGAAACTTAATGTGTGCTTATTGAGTTCGTTCTAATCTCAGTTTCACATTTTGGTGTAACCCCAGTTCTTTTTATGCTACTATGTTACCTTTTTATAACAACCCCGTTTTTTTTGTTATGCTAAAATGCCACTTTTTAACGTCACCCTGATATGTCACCCGATGTCAACCCCCTACACACGATGACGACGTCACTTCAGAAGAGTCGAGTCCAAGACTAAACATAAATCTCGCTTCAGTGCTGTCAGCCAACAATGTCAACCTTATAGTTTACCCCATTCTCAAATAGCTCATGTTTGAAATGCATGCCGTAAAAACAAGTGGTTCATATAGTGTAGTTGCTTATCCGCCAGTTATGTGAAAATAACCTGATTATCGAGTGTATTTAATAGTTTTGAATCAAAATAATCAATCAACGTAGCCAATAGTCATTAGATTATTTTGGCTGTAATGTTTTGTTTTTCCTGTTTGGGTTTAAAAATGAATTTCCAAAACAAAGTGCATTGCGCATCGAAACTATTTAAGTCGTAAAATGTGTTCCATTATTCTAAAATGAAAATGGAGGTACAATCTGCCAATACTGTAGGACATCTTTAATTAGATGAAAATAAAATTAGGAAAAGTAAATAAACCAGTCTGAATTTACTGATCAGGAGAGATTGAAAACGAAAACAATGTGAAAAATACTTTATGATGTGTTTCTTTATTTCGTCTACTTAAAAAAACACAGCTATAATTTAACAAAAAGCTGTAGCCTACCAATCAGAAAAAATCTGACGAAATTCTATATAAAATATTTAAAAAAATATACTACATGTATATATAAATTTACAAAGGATTTGTTAAAATAGTTAACCAGTTTTCAAGCACAGGTTAAGAAAATGCTTAATGACAAACAGATTATTTCGATTATTAAACATAAGTAAGTATGTTAAATATCTGCTTTAAGCTTCAGGTTTATAATATATCTAACAAAATAAAAACCTTTAAATAAGAAAACAACAAATAAACAGTATATTTAATAAAAAAAATAATTTGATAATCAATCATAAGTAAGTAAGCTTTAATATTTATATTTTACATTAATTTTTTCATTATGTTTACAACAATAAACACCATTACAAACAGTAAGGACCATAGTAAATTTAAATTGAATAATAAATATTATTTTTATAATTAACTGAAACGTAAGTAAGCGAATTTTAAAAACTATATTATATTAACTTTATATTATTTTAAAGAAAACAGTTTTGATCTTAAGGTGAAAAGTAAATTTAAATATAAGAATAAATATATTTTTTTAAATAATTAAATTTAAGTACGGGGGTTTTAAAATCTACATTACCCATGAATTATAAATTACTTCTAATAAATTTAAAATATGCAATGGCGAAATTATTTTATAAAATGAACACCTTTATGCATATTCAATAACGACAATGGCTATAGCTATACCAAGCTCAATGAGGATTGCGAGGATGATAAAAATTCTGGCACACACCTTCTCACCCTGTCTACAACAACATTCTTTCAACAGAACTACAACCAGCGTTACGAAGTTGACAACCACCACAGCTAGTTTCAGCTTCTGGATGGTGGTCACTTCCCCAATGTACAGCGTGGTCAGCAGGCTCAGCACCATCTGGGGTACGTCCCATCGTTCCAAGCAATAATTCAATGTCTCAACCACATATGTGATGGTGCCGACAATGCAGAAAATTAGAATAAAAAGTGTGATCAAGTCTTTGAGAGTGTTTGTTGTGGTAAACACGTCGTAAAAAAACCACCAGTCAAAGACAAGATCTGCTGTATCAATGAGCATAAAGATGATGCACACAGCGGCAGTGGCGGAACTAGAAAAAAAGGGCCACCCCGAAAAAACAAATTTTGGGCCCCTCCATATATATATATATATATATATATATATATATATATATATATATATATATATATATATATATATATATATATATATATATATATATATACAAACAAAAAATATGAACATAGGATACTCATTTCTGGCTTGATCGGGTTTCGAAAAAAAAAATGCTTTTTTTCAATTAAATGAAATTACAACAACTTCTCATGAGTGTGTGTGCTTAGTCTGTTTTGAAAAACTGTTTTATTTAATTTGTGCCGTATTTTTAATAACTTTCAAGACGGTCGAAAAAATATGAAAAATCAAAGCTTTGTATGTGTAATGGTTTCTCGTGTTATGTTTATTTCAATGTCTTTTTGTATTTATATTATTAATTTTAAATACATTTCCTTTTTATTCTTTAGTATGTATTTTTTGAAAAATAATAATTAAGAGAAGTAATTGTTTTTATAATTTATTTAGTACAAATCTATAAAAATCTATAAAAAGGAGCTTATGAGCACCCTTATTTGACTATTTAAAAAAGGGAAATAAGTCATGGAAGTAGTTTAAACGTTTGCCAATCTTTCACAATGATTTAAAAACAAAGGGAAAAAATATACAAGAGCGTGGAATGGTGTCTATAGAATAAAGATAATCCAACTGCAGCTATATTATTCTTGTTACAAAACAACCATCAAGTCAAAAATAAAAGAAAATTAAGTTTTTTAATTATTTAAAAACTGATTATGGTCGGCTGTGGGCCCCCTATATGGCGTGCCCCCCCCCCCCCATTGCGGGGTCTGGCGGCACTTTAGTTCCGCCCATGGGGTTAAATAAAAAACAAAACAAAAAACAACAACTAAAAATTTAAAAAAAAAAAACAAAAAAAACCCCCCAAGATTAAGGGGAGATAACTAACATTCAAATAAAAATTAAACACATATTTACGATAGCTTCCCTTATGTCAGTTAACCAATATTTTTGTTTAATTACAAAAATGGCTGATTTAAATAGCAGGTGAGATGAAAAAGCGACGGCCTTTCTCGTGGGTTCCACCTCAATGCATACCTGGTGATACTGCCCTGTCGCCAGGTGTTTCTTAGCCTTTCGTGCTTTCCTTGTGGGTTCAACCTCTATGCCTGCCTGGTGATCCTGGTTGCCGGTCTATGCAGTGTGTGACCAATCCATCCCCATCTTATTTTCCTAAAATCCATCCCCATCTTATTTTCCTAAAATCCATCCCCATCTTATTTTCCTAAAATCCTTCACCATCTGGAATTTGAAAATATCATTAGCCAGCAACAAATATCTAATAGTCGATTTATTGTAACCAACACAGCGTACCAAAACTTCACTGTGCAGTCAATAGCTGCTGTCATCTCCCCCACACCGGCCCACTTCAACGATATTCTCCCTAATCTCCACAAGACCTTATCTCAACCTTCTTTTATCGGCATTCTCCTCATCTCCTTCATCGCTGTAGCCCAATCATCTTCTAAAAATAGAACACATTTCCCCACATGTCCCTACACCTCACAACATCTCCCTACATCTCCTCAGATCTCCCCACATCTCCCCACATGTCCATACACATCACAACATCTCCCCACATCTCCTCAGATCTCCCCACATGTCCCCATATGTCCCTACACCTCACAATATCTCCCTACATCTCCCCACATTTCCCCACATGTCCCTACACCTCGCAACATCTCCTCAGATCTCCCCACATCACCCCACATTCCCCCACATGTACCTACACCTCACAATATCTCCCTACATCTCCTCAGATCTCCCCACATCTCCCCACATGCAGTGCCGGCGCCAGGTTATTTAGCGCCCTAGCGCCTAGGCAAAACTTATTAAAACGCCTCCCTTCACACAAATTAGTTACTAAAAAATATGTATAAGAAAACAATTAATTAAAATGACATATTAATTTATTATCAATTGCATACACGTTGTAAGTAGACATCAAAATCAAATTTTACTTGCCTCCTTCGTCTCAAAAGTTTCTAATTCCTTCAATTCCAGTTTGCAAGAGTAATAATATTTTATTGAAATTGTTGCAAAGTCCACGAGTCTACTTTGTGCTTTACGACATAGCCCCCCCCCACCCCCTCTAGAAAATTTTATGTGTCCCCCCCCCCTCCCGGGAGAAAAAAGTCTGAAAAAACCCCACTAAAAAAGTTCCTGTAGTGTTGGGCTCTCTGCAGTCCTCCCAAGGTAAGTTCCAAAACGGAACTTACCTGTCTTAAGCTTGACTGTATTTAGTTATAATTGTAAAATGTCTATATTGTGTAATTATGTAACGATATTTTTGTTTTTGAAAAATAAAAGGTGATAAATGTTATAGATTCCAACCTAAAATTGTTACATATGAATCCTTTAGGAGAGGGGGAAAATATGAAAAGACAAATAATTAGATGTTTAATTTACGACTAAGACTGTATGTCTACTAACATAAAGTAGGCTCTTGCAATCTACAACGGCTACTGATGTATTTTTTTTCAACTTGATAATGCTAAAAAACCTACCAAACTATTTGTTTAGAACTTAAGCTCTATATAATTTTTACAATAGCAAATTATAACTTAAAAAGTTTTATTTATATGTAAGCGGTCAACATAAGGTGCAGGAATTTGAAATGAATGTAAAGTGAATTATCTCCCATTTGAAAATCCAAAAAACAAAATTTTATTTTCAAGGGAAACAACGTTCACAAGAATAGCTAAATTAATCAAGTGTAACTAAGATATGTTTGAAAAACACAATAAAACGCTCTAAATTTCATTACATAATATTTATAACAAATCTTTTATACTAGCTATGTTATCTTGTAAAAACAGTATATTTTGCTAAATTATTATTTAACTGTAAGTTTTATTTGAAAGTCTAAAACTGTTAGCTTTATTATAACATACTTCTATTCAATTTTGATTACATACATTAACTCTTGTATTTTTTGTATCTAATATTAAAAATTTTGGATTCCCTAAATAAAGGGACGCCTTTCAAAAAAATGAAACACGGTTAACTGTCTTAGACATTGCTAGAATTATTGATAAACTATAAATAAATTGTAATTTGAAAAAAAAAAACAAAGTTTACGGTTAGTTATAAATTCCATCCTATTTAATATTTTATATAAATACTTTAAGAGTGGTAATATAGATTCCTACAAAACTAAAGATTTTTCAACTATAGAACGCCTACATTTCTTTATAGTGTGTTCAGTACTGAATTGAAATTATCTAACTTACGATAAACTCGACTACTCGATATACTCTACTATATTCACAACACATATCAAACTTCGATACCTAAACATAACTAGACTCGATGCTCCAGAACTACGACACCAAGTCGTTTAACTCCACCAAGTTCTACAGCGGTACTCCCAATCAACAACGATTTCACTGGACCTACTACTACACTTTAACAGTCAATATAATTCGATACCTTAATACCACAAGAATTGATAGTCCCGAAATCCAGAACTACGATAATTCATAACCTGCATTCTCATTTCTCTATTACCAATTAGATTCCACTAGACCTTCAACTACAAAACAGCCGAGTAAAATTTATGACACTTTAACACTTCGATACTTTATACCCACGAAACCATATCAGCAACAGCGTTCCGCCGTTACTATCAAATCTAAACGATTCATCAAAACTTACCAAACAAGTACAATACTTTGAACACCCCTTCATTACGAACTCTACACACAAGGACATATTTCTAATTCAAAGTCAGAGAAAACGAGACTTACAAGCCCTATAAAAATTATATAACCGTTTGAAACGTTCGAAATTTAAATTACGAACTTATTTAATCGTTTTCTACATCAATTATGTGACACCAAATTAAAAAGGGAAAGTGACTGGTATAAAGGGCGCCCGACCTTTCCAAATTAGGGAGGTGGGGTTGCATCTTCACCAACGCGAACAAATATAGGCCTATATAGGCCTAATTTTGGGATGGGGGCGCAAAATTGATAGTTCGTCCTTGGTGCCAAAATAGATTGCTACTCCTTTATAAAAGTTATTAATTATTAGGTACTTTTTCATAATAGCGATTAAACCTTTTGCGCCCCCCCCCCTATATAGGGATGGCGCCCAAGGCGACCGCCTAGTTCGCCTTATAGGTAGCGCCGGCCCTGCCCAAATGTCAATACACCTCACAATATCTCCCTACATCTCATCAGATCTCCATATCTCCCCACATCTCCGCACATCTCCCCACATCTCCCCACATCTCCTCACATCTCCCCACATCTCCCCACATCTCCCCACATCTAACAACCCCCTCCCCCCACGTTTCCTCTCCTCACCTTTTCAACATATGCCATTATCACCGCATCCTATTAGTCAACCCTAATTAAATTATTTTCAAAAAATCTTGTAAGTTTAAATTTTTCCAGAGTCCAAGAACTCATCTGACGTCACCCAGCGTATGACGTCAGAACACATTTTATTGACGCCACGGCAGCTTATTTACAAAACATCCGGGTACCCGAATCTTACATACATTCTCCAAATTCTCGGACAGTTCTATCACTCTTGGCACCAAAAAATTAACACATTTTCTTTTGTTGTATTTAAAATTAGATCCAATCCAAATTTTTTTTTAATAACTAGAAGTAAAAGACGGTAAATTGACTCTAAATTCTAAACTATTTTAAAAACAAATTACAATGTTTATTGCTGGAAGCTGGTTGCGGTCAGAGTTCGTCATTTCCGATTTAGATGTCTGGGCCTCAGTTTATGGTCCACTGAGTCGACTCAGCTTTAAATGGTACTGTCTTAAATTGGAGCTCAAAGGCATCTCTGCTTTATACTCCATACGGCTCATACTATTTGTATAAAACCAAAAGATCGTTACCTCCCTTGTCTATTGTAAAGTCCGAAAATGTATTTTAATGATGATTAGAAACGAACTTAATTAAATAAATACTGCCATGTTCTCTAACCAACAAATTAAATCTCATATAATTACTAGTCTCTACACACTGTAAACAAAAATAAATACACTATTATTTTAAAAATAAAACTAATTGACAAATGAAAATCTCTAATCAGGAAAAAAAGTACTTTTAAAAAATGTAAAGCAAAACCCCCACAAAAACCCCCACACAAAAAAAACAAACAAAAAGTGTAAACAAACAATAATCCATTAGTAAAACTGACTTTTCCCATTTCATCCAAACAGGTATTTTCGCGTCATTGTTGACGTCATTACCGCATCCAACCGGAAACCAACAGATGGCCATTCCTCCGTGGTAACACTCCACGCGGCAGACACAAGCGCGCCAAACACGTTCGGGTTTTTAGTCGTCTAAAAATAGCCTCTTTTATAAACAATTCCTCAGACCCGAGACTCAGATGTATTTTTTCTCGAAGCAGACGACATATTTATGGACGTCTGACGATCGGACTGGTAGCGACATAGTCCCGGGCCAGGGGTAAATAAAGAAAGGATTTGGCAGCGAGGAGAGCCGTTGGACACCAGTTGAGGTAAATAATGACAATGTCGTAAAAATTTAAACCTGTTGGTATTTTTGGTACAGATTGGTGAATCATTCCAGAACAGTTTTACAAATTTGTCTCTTTGGGCAAAATTTAAAGTTAATACGAGCTCATTATTAATTTAGATATATATTGTATTTAAAAATCAGCGTTTTGACCTAAGTTTTTCTGCAGGGTATAATAAAAGATATTTTGCTGTTAAGATAGAAACTGAGACAAGTCTAGGGCTAGATTTAGGATTATTAGATTTTAACTGACCAAAGGTGAAATAATAAGATTATCGATATAGTTTTTAAATAAAAGAGTTTCACTAGTGATTTACGATTTGATACATGCAATTTTTGTTTGTTTTGCGCGAATTACTTATAACACTCTGATTGTGTGGTGATTAGAAATTGACCTATGTTTCAAGTTTGAAAAAAACAACGGTTCGTTACAAGTAAAATTTCAAAAGTAACGTTCCAACCACGCGATGCTAAGTTAAATCTTGTAAGGAAAAAAAAACCCATCGAAGTTTCAAATTCAGACATTTAATTCTAGAAAACACAATATTTTCACCAGAAGTATTTTTAAAGAAATAATTTTTTATACTTGTAAAAATAACAGCAACAACATTTATTAAGACAAAAATTGTTTTTAAATTACTGAATAAAAAAAAAAAGAAAAAAAAACATTCAATATTTAACAACATTCATATTTCGCGAAATTTCAAAGTATTTATTGTTTAATCAAAGAACTGATATCGAAACATTTTAAAAATTGCTTTCGAAAATCGTTCTGTCTTTGATCAATATATTAAGACTTAGCAAACACTGCCTCAAGCACATACAAATACATTTTGATCATGGTCACATTCTGCGACTTAGAGTTCATTAGAAAAAAATTTGAGTAATTATAGTTGGATTAATGATCGTTTAATACATAGTCTCCTTGATAGAAGGTTTTTTTATCCAAAATAAAAACAAACAACTACTTCATTGACCAAATACTGTCCTATTATATTGCCCTCATTCTCGTCGGAAAACGACGCCACAAAACTTCAAATTATCCCTCGCTACCCCCTCCCCCATCGCCACAGATTAGGTGTTTAGTTGTTTTTTTTTTACTCTCTAGGATTATATAAGAATATTCGAGAAAGTTTATGGAATATCACTCCCGCTTTATTAAAAAAAAAAATTCCGTCTTTTAAAATACTATTGGACTAGATTTATTTGTATTAACAAGCTCTGTTGACTATGCGCCGAATTTCACTATTTAGCATTGAATCTCTGTGCATGAATCTCTGTCAGTAATCGGTATCGTGATCAAATTTATTTTGCAAGCAACGAAACAATCCTTTACATAACGCAAAATGATTACCAATTTTGTAAAAATAGAACTTTCAGTCACTTGTATTTGTCACAAAACTCACCGTAAGCCTGCCTCCCACCCCCCTCCCTTACTGAGATGTACGTCATATCAAGACCGCCCATGAAATCCCAACAACAAAGCATTGTACTGTAGAACACAATGTAATCCCAATTACAATGTCCTGAAATGTCCCCGAAATAATCCAATTTACAATGTCCTGCAATGCTTCTGTTAATTTTCCCCGATAATGTCTATCTGAAATGTCCCGAAAATGTCCCTATACAATGACACCGAAAAGTCACAAGTCTATGTTCTAGAATTATCCTCCCGAAATATCTCTAAAATGTCCCTTCCGAATTATCCCCGATAATGTCCATCATAAATGTCCCCGAAATAATCCCAATTATAATGTCCTAAATTTCCCTCTGAATTATCCCCGATAATGTCCCTATACAGTTAAAATGTCAGAAGTATAATTCCTTGAAATATCCTTTTGAAATATCTCTAATATGTCCTTCTGAATTGTCCCCCGAAAAGGCTTCCGAAATGTCCCCAAAATGTCCCTGTACTGTTCCCGCTAAAGCCAGTATTTGTTTATCGTATTATGTGTGTTGACTAGAGACAAACAATCGAAGTTTGATCAAAGTCTCGCCTGACCAAACTTTGTTGGGTTACTCAAGTCCACGTACTGGTTGGTCGTTAATTATTTTTGTAGTCAAACAAAGATGTTTTGTTGGGAATTCATGTTGACTTTTCATGGCGAGTTGTTAGTAGAATTTGGTTTATTTTGCTGTTTGATGTGTTTGATCATTTTGAATATTTTGTCGTTTTGAATATTTGTTAATCTTGAGTACTTTGGTTATTTTGATTTTTTTTTAAATTAAATTTTATTTTTCATTTTAAATATTTGGTCATTTAGGTAATTCGGTCATTTTTTGTTTGTTATAATATCATTTTTAGAATAGTGGTAACTGTTCGATAGTGTGGGGTATTTTGTCACTTTGAATATATGTGGTATTTTAACATGAAGTCATTTTGAACATTTGGTAATTTTTATGTCTATGTTCGTTTTTCGTTTGGGGTCATTTGACATTGAATTGTGTCGGACTCACCCTAACACCTTCCTCAACGTCCACCCTCACCCCCACCCTATTTCCCCACCTCAACTTTCACCCACACCCCAACCCCAACCCTAACCCCAGCCACCGTCACATGCGCCCCAACGCCCAACCTCTTTTACCAACCATCATACCATACAACATCAACACATTATTACACCAATATCCACCCTCATCCCCAACCCAATATATACCCTCACACCAACACATCTAAAATCCAACCTCGCCCCCAACCCAACAACCATTTTCACCCCCACCCCTAAATCTACCTACGTTCCATTACAATCCCAATCGTCACAGCAAAACCACCCAACCCCCATCACAACAATCACACTCATACCGCCACTAAATCCACCATCACCCTATCACCATCACCACGCTCATACCATCACCCCACTACACCCACCACACCACCGTCATCACCACTACATCCACCATTGCCCCATCACCACCCCATCACCACCCTCACACCTACCTTCACACCATCACAACCCTCACACCCATCTTCACACCATCATCACCATCATCACCTTCATACCATCATTACCATCACCCCCACTACGCCCACCATCACCACCCTCACACCTACCTTCACACCATCACCACCCTCACACCCATCTTCACACCATCATCACCATCATCACCTTCATACGATCATTACCATCACCCCCACTACGCCCACCATCACCAACCTCACACCCACCTTCACACCATCTCCACCCTCACACCATCGTCACCACAGTACCCACCATCAGCCCATCATAACTCTCACACCAGCACCACCCTCGCACCATCACCACCCTCACACTACTACAACACCCACCCTCACAACATCACTACCACTACATCCACCATCACCACCCTCACCCCATCCCAACACCCACCTTCAACCGTTCCTCCCACGCTATTTCTTTTTTCAAGCCGACAAAAACTTTTAGTAATCGATTTTTTAATTGTATTCCAGCTGTCCAATTCCAGAATCGACCCCGCCCACTCTAATGGCATAGTACCCACCTCATCACAGTGATCTGTTTCACTAAACATCAAAACTATATCAGATTTAGATCAACTATCGATCCATAGTTCGATCTAAACATTGTCTTGGATATGTGTTCTTGTTGTTGACATAAAATTTAATGACCTCACTAGGTCTGGAACAATTCTTGCCCAAACTTCTAAATTTACTAAATATTCTGTTTTTTTTAACGCCTTAGGATTTTGGCCAAACTGGCACAGAAACGTGGTCGTTTGCTCTCAGGATCTTGGCCAAACGGTAAAAGAATCATGGCCATATAGCTTCATGGTCAAAAGGTCTCTTGATCGAACGGCATAAAAATGTTGGCTAATCGGCCGCAGAAAAAGTCAGTCCCAACCCTCGACAAATGACATCTAAATCTTATTTAAAATGGCTTCAAACTGTTGGTAAATGACAGTCTTTAACATATTTGGGCTAGTGTCAGCTTGAATCAAGATCTTACATACTTGGCAACCAAAATCAACCGCAAAAAACGACAATCATTTTGGAAAATAAAAACCAAAAAAAAAAAAAAAAAAAAAATTATTTACCGGTTACCTCCCTTACACTGTAAGTCAACATCGAGATTGTTGAATTATTACAGCATGTACAAGAATAAGGCAGAACGAAACGATAAAAAGCGGGA
Source organism: Physella acuta (assembly GCF_028476545.2). NCBI lineage: Eukaryota > Metazoa > Mollusca > Gastropoda > Physidae > Physella > Physella acuta. Next base: position 26,997 of record NW_026731597.1, read on the forward strand.
TTTATTGTAAAGCATTTAAAAAAAATTAATTAGATACTAAATAAATAATTATGATGGTTTTATTTCACAATATCCGTGCTACAAAAAACAAAACGGTATCGTCTGCTGTCGCGTCTAGTGGCGGTACTGCCCGCCATTCTTCGTCCTACAAGGTTTGCCGCGCCGGGAGCATTGGCTACTTGTCTTTCTACAAGGGGAGACGAGCCACTCCACTGGCGCGCACCAGAGGATCTAAGCGGGACAACTGCCGCTGCGAAAAGGGAGAGAACTTTCTCTTTTTAACATTTTTTTTATATTTGCAGGCTTTCATTCATATTTTTATACGGAATAAAGTGTCAACGGTTTTAGTGAGGGAAAAATTTGGGTAAAGCATCCGTAGAGCTATTTACTTTTCTATCGTTGTGAAATATAATACATTTCTGAACAAATTTAAGTTTTAGAAACTAGATTATCGCAGCAAAGTTTATTTAATTTATAGTTTACGTCATAAAGAATTAATATTATTAATTACCATTACACCTCCAGTTTGTTTATGGAATTTAAAAACAGACCTTAAAACCTATTGATATCTAATTAAAATTAAACAATAAGTAATGAATAAATTTTTTAGACGACATCGGAAAATTTGTGTACAAAGTGTGGACTAGCTATTCCTGTGTTTGACTCCGATCCCTACAACACCGTCATACAAGACCTGGGAATTATTTATCGTCTTACCATTGTGCCGTGTGTCACCTCCCCCCCCCCCTCCCACACACAGAATCACCGTTCTTATCGTGGATCCTGTACAGGTAAGTGCTATCTAATTATAATTAATGCTAATTAAGAAAAAACACCGGGGCGATCTCCTGTGACGTGTACGTGTGTTTACCTTGCGGTGCAACACTGCACTTGGCGGGGAGTGTGTTTAGGTCACGTGACGGCCATAGCTGACACAGGTCGCTGTGGGCGCGTTGTGTGCTTTAAGGACCTAACACTGATACATACATAAATATTATTTTATGATATATATATATATATATATATATATATATATATATATATATATATATATATATATATATATATATATATATATATATATATATATATATATTATGAGGCATAGTAATTTTATAAAAAGATATTCAAACATACAAATATACTTACATACACACACGCACTTATATATATATATATATATATATATATATATATATATATATATATATATATATATGGTAATCTATCGTTTTAGCGTAATCAATTCGGCTGCAATAGTAATGTGCGGGAGAGGTAGCTGATGAATATATTTGTTTAAATAAGTTTATTTAAGTCAAATTTTACAAAATATCACAGATAATTCATTTAAAATAACAAACAGTGACCAAAACAATTTAAATAACATGAAACTAACTTTAAACTAGGTGTTTGAGATAAATATTAGTAGAAAAAAAACAGCGGCCATCTTTCCAAATAAAATTTAGAGTAGTTTCCCTGGATAAAAATGTCTATTCGTATGTATATTGTGTTGACTTTGTTGTTTAATATACTTACCTGTCTTGTTTAATATAAGTAATACAGAGGGCCGTCTTCTTATCTTTAAATTCATATTCAATTGAAATGAAGGCTATGTATGTATGTACATCCAAGATCTCAAAAAATTTTGGGAGGTCCAACATTTACTAAACCCTTTTGTACTGATTAGGGGTCGTCCATAAATGACGTCAGAATCGTAGGGGGGAGGGGGGGGGGGGTCGGTAATTTTGTGACGATGTGTGATGACGGGGAGGGGGGGGGGTTCAGATAGTGCTACGTCACACTTTTGCTTTATAGATAAGAAATGTTAGAAAACGAATTTTAGACATTATTTAGCTTTTTAAAAAACAGTTTTAATAAATTATAATAGGAATTGATTAATATACTATATTTTGACATATTTCAGACAAGATTTTGGAAAAATATCGATGTTTTAAAAAAAAATCAACTGCAATTTTGAGGGGGGTGGGGGGGGGGGGTTGTAGGCTGATGTGTGACGTCATTTTAGGGGGGGGGGGTCTGACTTTTTGTGACGACGTGTGACGGAGGGGAGGGGGTGAGGTAAAAATCGTATTAAAAAAGCGTGACGTCATTTATGGATGACCCCTTAACTTGTCAATTATTAGGTCGTCCATATTCCTCATAAATGACGTTGGACTCAAAATATGGGACGGTGTAAAATATTTTTTTCAAAAATGATGAAGAATATATTCGTTTTCGTTAGAAATTGTGATTAAGGGTTCGGGTATAGTAGAACTGCGATATGATATTAAATCATCATTTTGCTTTTAGTAACTATTGGGTGAGAGGGAAATTGTCGGGAAAAGTATGACGTCATTTATGGGCGATCCATTTAATTAAGCCTAGTTGTTTATTTTGTCTGTAGACATTAGTCTTAGGCCTACACTTTTTCTGAATTAAGATTATTGTGTTTTTTAAAATAGGTTCAAATTTTAATTAGTTACATTTGAATATCACATGGTTTGTTGTTTTTTTTTTTCTTTGCCTTCTGCTGTCATCAGTTTTTGATTTCTTCAGTAGTCAATGTTTACCCCTCCCCACCATCCATTATTACAACAAAAAAAAACACCCACTATATGTGTCATAGCGTAGATATATAGAATTAGACTAGACGAGTAGAGGTTACTTAGGACGGTACGAACTTGACGGTAGACGATTTGGTGCGAGAGTATTGTGCGCGTGTTCAATAAAATATGTGTGGCGTGAGTGTGACGTGAGCATGGTGTGACAATGTACCGATGACGTAAGACGCAGCAGTGAAGTTAGTTGGGGTTAGATATAGTAGAAGACGGATGTATTATTTGATATTGTGAAAATGATCTATAAGTGTGTGTTAATTAAGTTCATGTTATTTCATAAACTAAGTTGTTGACATTGTTAATTAGTGTCTGCGGAACATAAGAGTGATTCCCGTCCTCCTCACGAGTATAATAGTTGCCGTATGAATAGTAGTAGATCAGAATATATTGAGATTATATATAAATCGCCCATCACAATATAGTGATATCCCACTCTAGAAAAAAAAAAACTAGATCAACGTATAGTTAGTAGGAAAATTAGAATCTATCACTTATTCGTCTGTTAAAAAAAAAAGAAATACGTCATTTTTCTCAACCACGCCGTTTCATCCCCCACTAAGCACAACGTCACAAAGTTCGCGGCGCGCGTGACGTCATTTGTCATTAGGCTAATGTTTAAGAAAGATACCGCGTAATTAAAAGAAAATCAAAACAGGCCCTAAATCACTATGGCGATGAGACTTTAACGACGTTTAGCCTGACGAATAGATCTAAATAACTTTAGTTCGGTGAATTATATTGGTGTTTAATTTATTACAGTGGCATGATGTTCTCCCTCTACTATACAAATTCACGTGCTTTTAATTTCTGCAACCTGCTGCCCTGAGACGTTCGGCTCTAAAATGCCCGTGACACAGCGGCTTCGGTAAATGCATTTAGGCTCCCGGTCCCACCTATAAACGTCTGTCCATTAAGCTCCACGCAAAACGTGTGATTAATATGTGGACATAAGCGGCGCTAGTGGTGGTGTCAACAGGGGCCAAGCTTAGGTCTTAAAGGTGCTCCGCACTTCATCAAAGACAAAATTGATGTTCAGATATCGTCGGACTCTGGCGTTTTGCCGACGGCCGTACTCCTAATGCACAGTCTTAGAGGCTGTCCACTGCTAACACTATTTTATGTTAAATTCAAGCCTATACTGAGCTGTGGCTTTACATTAGCTCAGTGGCGTAGCGAGGTCGAGTGTCACCCTGTGCGGCACTTAATGGTGTCACCCCCCAGAGGCGACCTGCTAGTCAATACTTGTCGAATATTGTTGACGGGAGCTACTTGGTTTGAGCCTTGTTGTCAGAAGTTATTTCATTTGGAGTCAATATAGTGCTGCCTATTTTCGTCGGTAGGCATTTAGTGGCAGGTCCTTTTTGGCGGGGATGATGTGCTGAGGTTGTTTAACACCGCTTAGTACAACATGCATGCAATAGTTATGAACAAATGTATGCATGAAAACGAACGCTTTATGTTCCCCATTTTTCACTGAGCACAGCTTTATAGAAGATTCCAAAATAGACGTCACGCATCCCCTCCCCGACCACCCTGCGTAAGTTGACGTCACATTAGCATTGCATATGTGACATCGTTTATGGGCAACCCCATATAACTCATTTTGGGTATTTGGTATCAACATTTTGACAACAAAGGTTATTCCAAATGTATATAGGACTTGACATCTACCATAAATGACATCGCACACTTAAGGGGTGGAGTAACTGGTTTTGAGACGACGTTTTACGCGGGAAGTGGGAGGGGTAAGAAACGTGAAACGTTGTGTATTTCGCCTAATACAAAAATGCTAAAAATATTTTTCATTAGAATTATGGCTTGACTTTTTAATAGACAGGGCAAAAAGGTAATTTTCGACATTACGACTATTTCGTGACGGCAAAAATGGGGGTGGGGGGGGGGGGGGGTAAGGTGAAGAGAGGTCAAAAACGGGACGTCATTTGTGATTAAATCACTAATTAAAGGAAAAAAGCATGAAAATATTAAATGAAAATAGGAAACAAACAATAACACAAACAATAAGAATGAACTCAAACTAATATTTAAATAAACATTAGATATGTAGTGGTAGCTCTATAAAAATAGGGAGTATCTTAATGTATAAAAATTGCATCTCATAATAATAATTATAGAACTGATGTTTATTGTCAGTCAATTAAATTGTTTAAAGGGCAGAATTTAAAAAAAAAAACGCATGCTTTGTATTTAAACACAAGACTAACCTATTTAACAGCAAACATCAATACATTTCCATACAAATAGAAATTAAAGGGAAATGACTCAATATAATATTTTCTTAAGATGGCCGCTGTTTTTAATAGCAAATTTAGTATCTGTAACATCGTTGTTAAACTTTAATTTCCTGACATTTTTATTGATTTAAACCTTAAATGTGGTTTAATATTCAATTATCTTTAGTATTTTAGTAAAATATGCAAAAATATATCCATATTTAAGCCATATTTATTAGTTACCTTATCCCTACATTACTAGTGACGGCCGAATTGATTACGCTAAAGCGATAGATTACCTATATATATATATATATATATATATATATATGAGTAAATATCAACATTATTTATGTATTAGTAGTACACAACATCTTCTGTTTACGAAACGTTAATCCACTGTTTGGTTTGAACGAGAATCGATTGAATCACAGTGGTACATTTTTTTCTGTTTACATGACGTATTTTTTTTTTATTTGCTCCAACCCCAAACACGTCGTTTCATCGTGCTAGTGTTGAATGGTGGGATTTGGTTTAGTCGAATGAGGGGCGATAATCACTACAACACACAATGAGATTTGTCCGCCCTTGTCAGCTCTCAGATTGTTGAGATTTTTTTTTTTATCCGGGGAGGTCAGCAGATTTTACTTTTAAGGGGCAGTTACTCTGTCAATGGAGAAAATGTTGTGTAACAGTTGTTTATGATTACAACATATTTAAGACGTGTTTTGTTTGTAAGAATGTGTATAGTGTCTGTCTCCTTTTAATAATTAAAAGTAAGAATGTGTGGAGTGTGTGTGTGTGTGTGTGTGTGTGTGTGTGTGTGTGTGTGGTTCAGAGACAAATAATAGTTACATAGTTTTTGCACCGTTCAAGGAAAAAATAAATAAATAGAACATGGTGTAAACGGACACACTGTGTTGACGATCAAATCGGGTTCGTTTCCCATTTGGTGGATGCAAAAGTCTACAATGAAATGAGTGAATGTGAGGCGACCACACCATACCCTAGCCTACAACTTAAAGCATACTTAAACCCACCTTGTATCAGGTTAGTGTTATAACGAAATTAGTTTTTCTATATTAGCATTTTTTAATTCAAGCTCCGTTGTTTTGAGAAAGACGAAATAATTCTTTCCGAAAATAACATCAGACTAATAAAGTTTTGTTCTGTAGGCCCTACACTTCGATCTCTTGCGCTGAAATCAAAATCAGAGAAAAAAAAATTCTCAATTTGTTTATGTTTTTTTTTGTTGTGTGTGAACAATATTCTAAATAGTGTGGTGATGTCGTTTTTTTTTTTCTATACTTGGTGAAGTTTGGAATTCACGGGTATAGGGTCTCTGGGACATAAGGGTCACTGAGAGATACAGAACTGGTACATGATCACTAACAGTTTCTGGGTCACTGACAGGTACATAGACACTCACAGGTAAACAGTCACTGACAGGTACATGGGAAACTGACAGGTACAGGGTCACTGAGAGATACAGAACTGGTACATGATCACTAACAGTTTCTGGGTCACTGACAGGTACATAGACACTCACAGGTAAACAGTCACTGACAGGTACATGGGAAACTGACAGGTACAGGGTCACTGACGGGTCACTGAAAGCTACAGGGTCACTTACAGGTACAGTTACGGACAGATAAGGGTCACTGACAGGTCGACATGAGGACCCAAACACTAAAGTTGGGCCAAAAACTGTAGCGTCTGGTCCTAACTTAAATAATTGCTATGTCTATTTATCACTTCATTTAATGTCTTCACAAAACTTAATTAACTCTTCCAAACGCTGAGAGTAGCTGGAAATCCCAACTAATTACATTAGTTTCTTGTTTATTTAACGACATTTCTCCAGTTCTTTCCAAACTCATTTTTTATTGCACTAATTTTAATGTACTCCCTCAAGGCTGGTAATAAATTGAGTTAATTTCAGCGAGTTGTTTCCCCGTTAACAAGAGTTTACCCTCTTTTTTAATAATATTGGTCTACTCAAATCTAACGGAAGTATTCTGAAAGCGACCTGATGGTTTTATTTTTATTTTCAATTTCTTTCTCACATCGCTAGATCTCTTGTTTGTTTTTCTTTATTATTAAAGCTGTTGTCTTTGGTATTTTAAAAATAAATGGTTGCGAGGAAAGATAAAACGCTACGGCTAGGGCGTCTAGGTTATCAGCCGCTCTTGTAAATGCGCCGAGGGTGTAAAAAAAAAACTTGTAACTCTCCCATGGTTTTTCGCTGAGCGCTAATGTTTTAATGTAGAACATCTACCACTCTGACGAAGTCGAAGTACTTATACGGACGAGTGACTGACACACTACCTAGCGTGTTGCAGAACAGATTTACTCTACGATTATACATGTTATATCGTTTTTTCATCGTTAACTTAATTATTACTTTCTCGTATATACGAAGTATAGAGAAAGTCTTGTAACCGTGCAAAAAAAAATCAAGATTTTTGAAAATCGACGTTTTAGGGCTCCCTGAGTCGGAAAAACATAGGTTTGCAATCTTGTCCGTATGTCTGTGTGTACGTGTGTCTGTGTGTGTGTGTGTGTGTGTGTGTGTGTAAACACTATAACTTGAGTACCATTACAGCTAGGTTGATGAAATTTTATATATAAGTATTTTATCAAAATCGTACATCCGTATCAACTTTTGAGCGATTTCCGATAACCGTAAGTAGAACTTTTTCTACTTTGAATTTTTCAAAAGCCTATAACTTGAGTACTATTTCAGATAAATAAATGAAATTTCACATGTAAGTAAAAGTTCTAATTCTCTGCCTTCTATAAAATTTTGAGTAATTTCCGTTGACCGGAAGTAGTGATTTACGCCAATTCCGATTTCAAAAAAAAAAAAACGCATGTGAATTTATAAAGTACTAATAATATCCCGCACTATTATGCACATTTTATTTGGCGTCACTTGGTGTGCAATTCTTTTTTTTACGAGATTCTATTATAACAATTTTAATTAATTAAAAATGGATTAAAATAGTGTCTATGTCCCGAGTTGCCATCCCCCGTAGTGTTATATTAGAATATTCGAGAGAGTTTAGGGGAGATCACTCCCGGTTTATTTTTTAAAGGACACCTTTTCATGCGCTGATCCAAGTTCTGAGCAATTTGTAAGCTATTCAATCTATTGGTCGCATCTTTAAATATTTTACACTATACAGCGCCGGTACATTATTCCCGGTGCGTCTGATTTAAAACTAACTTTAACGCTAATTAACGTAAAGCAATAATCGAAGCCGGTTTGTTTAACTCATAAAAAATATTCATTAATTAGAGAAATAAAAAAAAATATGCTTCGAGTAGTTAGTTCAGAATGATGACAGTGCTGCTCACAGTTGTCATTCCTGTTTGTTTTATTGTAATGTGTTGTCGTTCCTGTTTTTAATATTGTGATGGTTGTCGTTCCTGTTTGTTTTATTGTAATGTCGTTTCAGCGTGTTTTATTGTGCTGTGTTGTCGGTCCTGTTTTTTTTTTAAATGACGCACATTTTTGGCATCCGTGGAAACAAAATGAGCATTAAATACTTTTTTTCTAATTATGTCTTAATTAATTGCATCATTAAAATGACAAGTCACTTCCTCTTGCTTAGCGTCCATCTGTAGAACATTTAATTTCTTTCAATATAAAAAAAAATAATAATTAAAAAAGTAATTAATTGTAATTTCGGTAATAAAAGAGATTAGAATAAACAGTGTACAGAACCCAAGGGTATTACAATATCATTAGTTATGACAACTTTTTATGCTAATTAGTATTTTACCATCGGCGTTGGGATCGTGAGTAACATTATTTTAATACCATAATTTTTTTTTAATTGACAAATCTCTAATTAAATTTGTCAACCCAAATCAGTAAATCATCACTAACTGTGTTGACATTTGAAAGCCCAACCAATCCATAAACCTCACTGTTCCGAACATTCTAGACAATTTTAAAGAAATCCTCACCATTTTGTCCCCCCCCCCCCCCCCCCCCCCATTTCCCAATGCATCAACGTTCGCAATTTGTCAAATCATGCTCAATCAATATGCTTAACAATACAACTCATAGCTTTACACACAAACACACCAAAGCAAACGCAGAAAACACACACATACACACATATATATATATATATATATATATATATATATATATATATATATATATATATATATATATATATATATATATATAAATACACACACATTTGATAGCCGCTCATGAAGGTGAGGTCTATACTTGCATGGCACTTATCTTCTAATGATACAACATTATTTCTCAATATTCCGAGAACTACTCGTTTCTTTAATTAAGAAAGACGGGGTCAGCTCAGGCATCCAGTAATTCATCTACCCATTTGCGTTCAGGTTATTTAATTAATTTAAACATAATGAAGAAACGGAAAACGAAGTTTTAAAATTGTAGGTTTAAGAAAAAAAAATCTCTTCCGGTTAATTAAATAAAAATTAATTCGGCTAATTCGAACGTGAAAACAAAGAAGGTCGGAGTTTTAAAAAAAAAAGAAAATTATGTGCTAGATTGACAGAAAGGGAGAGAAAATTGCGTGTAGATTAATAGAGTAATGAAGGTTTTTTTATCGAGACAAAAACATTCGCTAATTGTCATTTTCCTTCATGAAATTAGCGTGAAAAGGGTTAAAAGAGGTGTTTTTGTCATTGACGGGGTTAAGCATAGGGGTGGGGGAAATATGTTGATGGGTGAGGTGGTTGGATTAGGATTCGGGATAAGTGTGGATTATGTGATGGATGGTTTTGAATTCAGTGTGGATATCAGGATGGATGGATTAGAATTCGAGATATGCGTGGATTTATTATTTTTGTAATGCTGTGTTATAATTCAAGATATTTGAATAACACGACAGAATGTTTATAATCTAAGATTATTGTGAACATTGGGATATACTAATGGAGTGAGATTTAGGATTAGAATTAAGTTGAAATACATCGGAAGTTATACGAAATTTCTACAAAAGATTGTCTTATGATCCACAATCATCTAGCATAAGACTCACTACAGGATACGTCAGTGATCTATTGAATCCACCATATGATACACCATAATATGCTCCACAATATGCTCCATCATTGTATAATACTTCTACCAAAACAAACTTTCACAACATTAATATATCAAATTTCACTTAAAGACAAGTATCCTGATGCCTACACTTTGCGACGTCTAAAACTGGTACTGGAGTGTCGGTCCGACGTCTAAGAACGGTACTGGAGTGTCGGTCCGATGTCTAAAACGGTACTGGAGTGTCGGGCCGACGTCTAAGATACCTGGAGTGTCGGTCCGATGTCTAAAACGGTACTGGAGTGTCGGTCCGATGTCTAAAAACGGTACTGGAGTGTCGGTCCTACGTCTAAAACGGTACTGGAGTGTCGGGCCGACGTCTAAGATACCTGGAGTGTCGGTCTGATGTCTAAAACGGTACTGGAGTGTCGGTCCGATGTCTAAAACGGTACTGGAGTGTCGGTCCTACGTCTAAAACGGTACTGGAGTGTCGGGCCGACGTCTAAGATACCTGGAGTGTCGGTCTGATGTCTAAAACGGTACTGGAGTGTCGGTCCGACGTCTAAAAACGGTACTGGAGTGTTTGGTCCGATGTCTAAAACGGTACTGGAGTGTCGGTCCGACGTCTAAAAACGGTACTGGAGTGTTTGGTCCGATGTCTAAAACGATTATGGAGTGTCGGGCCGACGTCTAAGATACCTGGAGTGTCGGTCCGATGTCTAAAAACGGTACTGGGGTGTTTGGTCCGGCGTCTTAGAACGGTAAAGGAATGTTGTTCCGACCGCAAATACCATTAAGAATATCCTAACAATGCGCGCTTCGTGAGAGGGTGGTGAAGGTGGGTGTTTGGAGGTTGTTGGGGGGAGGGGGGGGGGGGCTGGGAATTCCACTCAAGTCGCCGTGACCTGCACTCGCCGACCCCACCACTTTGATGTGTTGTCTATCAGCGGAGATTATGTAAGGGGCCGTAATGAGCCTGGCTTTTTGCGAGAACAAAGGGAGGTTACTGCAGTTATGTGAGGAATGGGTGGGGAGGGGGGATATTATGCATTATACAAGCATATAACTTAGTGTTAAGGGGAGAGAAGTGGTGTTGTTATGTGCTGTCAGATCTCGTCTTACTGTAGTGGGGGGGGGGGGGGGGGTGTGGGGGGGGGGGGTGGGTGGGTAGGGGCGTTATACATAGTGCACACATATATACAGTGACGAATTCTAAATTTAAGGCATAGATTCGATAAAAGGATACCATTTTAAAACTTGCTTCCAAAAGTTTTTTTTTCTCTTAGAGTTAGGTTTAGTTTTATGTTTAGAGCCGTGATTAGTAAGTATTGAGAGTATTATGTGATGTGGTTGCGGCTAGGCTTATATGTCGTTATCGGCAGCAGCGATTCATCGTATAGTTGAACAGTCAGTAAAACACGCACATACACATATACAAATAACCACTCACTCACAGAAACATACAAACACGTATGCACGAAAGCATATATATATATATATATATATATATATATATATATATATATATAAAATTAGTATTTATCAACACTTCCACACACATGCACACACATGCACACACAGACACACACAGACACACACAGACACAAACAGACACACATACACAAACAGACACACTCATCCACACTCAGACACACACAAATCGATATATATATATATATATATATATATATATATATATATATATATATATATATATATATATATATATATATATATATATATATATATATATATATATATGCATATATGTTGTATTGTCTTACTGTTTATATTTAGTTCTCGAGCTCCCGTCATATCTACGCCCCTGCACTCGTTACACCCCCCCCCTTCCCCCACGTGCAGAAAACATTGAGTAGACAAACACCAGACCTACGCCCCACGTGTCGTAGACACTCACCCGATGCCGCTGATCGTCTGCTGTTACAGACCGTTATGGGTGGTAAGGTATTGTTAGGCTTCCCGCCAAAACACCACTTCATCCAGCCGAGGTATCGAGTTTGATTAAGACGATAAAAAACTATTATGGCACTTTGTTTTTGTGTTGATTCGTTTTTGTTAATCAGAGATTGCCACGCGTCTTGGGCAAAGGGTAAAAAAAAATCTGGCATCTCCGGGGTTTGTTTGGGAAGGAGACACGTACAGACCATCCGCTGACAGCGTAGCCTCGTTCTGTCAGGGCAAGTCTGTCAGCTCAAAATAAACGTCTTTACCGCACTTCATTTGGCCTCTCATCGCAGGAAATCTGGCCAATTGATATCACGCGAAGGCAGTTTCCGGTTTTAAGGAATATAGATTTACACATTTTTTAAAAATAAAAAATCCTATAAAAATAATTTAGATACGCAAAATTTCGATTCTAACTTTTTGGCTAGGTTTTTCTAACAGTTTAAAAAAAAAAAATGCCACGTTGGTATTTTTAAAAACTACAGTTGCTATGGTTATTTTAATTTAAAAAAAAGACAATCCTTTTAGGCAACTAGAGTAGGGTAAAAAAATATTTCTTGGATGTACTAGCTAAAAGCTACATGTGCGTGCATTTCTGCTGGCTAACCCAACTCGATATAAACATTTATTTCCCAAACAATAAATTAAAAAAAAAATGCATAACAATCTTATTCGGTATTGTGAAAATGATCTTCATTTCAAGAATTTTTCTCCAGCTAAAAAAAAAAACTTTTAAATTTGCCGGCCCATCATTTTCTTATGCTAAAACAATACAAAAATCCTTTCAGACTCGACCTTTACACACTGAATTCCCAAATAACCCCCTGTCAAATCCACACCATCCCACGTCACACAACCCCCCCCCCCCCCTCACTGCACGTGACGGGCTCAAACCTCGGCGGGATAAAAAACCCTTTCAATCATATGCAAATTCTGACGTGAAAGTTAATGGTGAGCAAGAAGTCGTGTCTGCTGTCGACTTAACTCTCCCGTCTTGGTCCGTCTGCGTCAGCTCCGGTGTCGTCTGCTAGATATCGTACCATCGGAGCTGGGGAAATGTGATCGCATGAATAATTCATCCTGGTTGGGTATTGGACTTTCTGCTTGTTTTTTAATCCGATCACAGTTTGAGATAGATTTTAAAATTAAATTCTGAAGTTTATTTAAAGTTTTAATAATTTAAAAAAAAATAAAAATTTTCCCCATTAATATACAGAAAAATTGTTTTTGTATTTTTCCCTAAACATCTCCGTATTATCGATTTAGCATCAGTAAGAAAGCGTAGATACCGTATTGACCTAAAGGCATTTTAAGGATGGTGTAGGAGTGTTCATTTGTTGTTCTTACTTTTCTTCTTCTTTCTCCTTCTTTGTTCTTAATTTTAGTGTTGGAAGGGATTGCTTCCGACAAAATTAAGTATACGTGTCAACTGGTTATGCGCCATTGAGGCCATTGACTCCAATTTCAGCCTGCTTTTCTTTTAGGATTTGTTTCCATAGACTTTTGTCCAACCAAGAACAAACTACAAGGCAGCAGTTGTTGGATTTTGGAGTTGTCTCTCCTAGAAGAGTGTCTGTCCCCAGCTAACGAGCCTCATCTTCCCGAGGGTTCGAACTCGAGACTTTTCGGTTTAAACGTGAACATATGAAATGGATATTGCTTGAATCTTGAGTCCCGTACACATCAGATCTGGATGGGCTCTAGGGAACTGAACTAAAGACATCCGCGTTAGCATTTGTGAGCTCTACCACTGAACCACGCTATATCTTAAAGTTCCCATCAGGGTTATGTATATAGCTATGTGTTTCAAATAAATCAACCACCCCAAGGCGTAACTATGGGTGGGGGGGGGGGGCTCTGTCCAATGTTTTTAATATTAAGATAATGTATAAATAGACGAGAGCCGGGCGTTTGCCTGAAAGACACTTGCCCGAAAACTTAGCCGAATGCGACAAATGCCTGAATGGACACTTGGCCGAATGCGACAAATGGCCGAAAAGGGGAGTTGCAATTCACCACATTCAATGTTGTGCAAAGGCAGGAGATGTTCAGCGTGGGTGTACCGCCGACTCCATCAACACCTTATGTACGCAACTACAGCTGAGGAATTGTATCCTGTGAATGCATGCGGTGAATATATGTTGTGTTTGTAACCTACTCCAAATTATCGCGTGTTTGTGTATTTGTGTCTTTGTGTGTCTGTGTGTGCTTGTGTGTCTGTCTGTGTGTGTGGACATGGTTTCCAAAACAAGATTAAGCTAAGACCCTTAGCACTTTTTCTCATGACTGGGTCGCTGTTTGACCACCCCACACCCTCTTACCCACCCCACACACGTTTACCCCCCCCCCCCCCCCCTCACCCTAGTGCTCTTGTGGCCTGGGATGTCGACGGATGGGATCAAACAGTACGCCAGGATAAACAAACAAAGCAAACAAATTGAAAAGTGCTCTGTCAAGTGCTTTCGATTGTTATTTTTTTTCTAAATCTTGTTCTTAGAAACGAAGAATTAGATAACAACATCAGCATCTTTTCCCATTCATGCTCAAGACACACGTAGCAGATGAAGTAGAGTTCATCTGTTTCAGAGACCTCGGCATATGAAGGGATACTGTGGTCAGCAATGATGCCCATACACCTTAACTTAAGTTCGAGTTAGGCGGACTCAGTGACATTCTACTGACTTGAACCCGGATTCGAACTCGAGACTTTCGGGTTACCAGTCTAATTCTCTACCGCTGGGTCACTCCGCCCCATAGTTGACAACGTAACAACGTCTGTTGTGTAGGTTCGTCGATGTGGTGGAAGAGGAAGGGGATAACGACAGATTGGGAAACGTCTGCTAATGGTCAACTGTTTGCTGGGGTATGGCACAGGGGAGGACAACTCGCCAGGAAATATTTTAATTAGAGAGAGATAGAGAGACAAAGTTAGAGAGGGAGAGAGAGAGCGAGACAGAGTAAGAGAGAGATAGAGAGAGAGAGATAGAGAGAGATAGAGAGACAAAGCTAGAGAGAGAGAGAGAACGAGACAGAGTAAGAGAGAGAGAGAGAGATAAAGAGAGACAAAGTTAGAGCGATAGAGAGCGAACGAGACAGAGTAGGAGAGAGAGATAGAGAGAGAGACTATCCTGATAGATGCGTTCATCTTTATATTTTTATCAAGGTTTCTGCTTAATCAATTCCACCTTTGATAGTACAATTATAAACAGAAGCGGGGAAATTAAACCATCAACAAATGCTAAATACCTCATTACCATAATCGAAAATCAAAAACATAATTAAGAAAAGATCATAAAATATTAGGCAATATAATTGATCGAGTCGCCAGCGTTTTATCGACATAATTAATTACCCAATTAATTATTCCTGTCGTGAATAACAAACTGACCTCCCCGTGTAGTAATTTCAGTAATTTCAACGCCCCTCCCCCCCCCCCCCCCCCCACCTCGTTACTTCTACCCGAAAGCGCAATCAAAGCTATAAAAAATTCACATTTCAAACCAAAACGAAACAACAAACAAACAACTAAAATATAAATAATCTGCTGCAAAAATAGTCTAATTTTATTTTGTCTGGTGTTAAAAATGTGTTTGCATGCGATTTAGGACAAATGAGAGAGAAAAATGTGCAAAAAAAATTTGACAAAACTGATCTGCTTCAATATTTTTTGATCGATACTCCCCCAAAAATATCCGATTTGATTGTGTCTCGAATCCGGTGCACACAGTTTTCAAAGGGCAGCTGGTACTTCCGGTTGTAATCGATTAGTTAAGGACAGGAGCTGGCGATAAAACAAATATGGCGGCGCCGGCAGACGACACGATAAAACAACTGGGAAAACTTGGGGCGAGCTGAAGTGTAAACATGTAGAGATCTAAGTGAAGCAGATATCGTATAAATATGTTAGATTCTTCCTGTGGCGTAACTAGGGGGTGTGCAGCAAGCTTAGAGGGGGGGGGGGGCACTTTTCATAAAAATAATATAAATATGGATGAGAATGTTAATAGTAGCCTACTTCCTTGTAATTAGGCAAGATATGAGAATGTCTAGGCAATATTTCATTCACATCGATGTTAATGAAACAGATGAACTCTACTTCATCTGCCCCATGTGTCTTGTGCACGAACGGGACAAGAAGACGATCGATGTTAAACTAGTCATTGGACATCTTTTTCACCTGTCGTAGCCGGTACATTTTCTTTCTGAAGTATCTACTGTTAGGGGACGGTGTGGTCGGATGGTAGAGCGTACAACTGCTAAGCCAAAAGTCTTGAGTTCGCATCCCGGGCTCGAGTTTGTAAGACTCTGAATCACGTCAGGTAAAGTAGATATGTCTGGATTATATGCTGACCACACTATCCCTTTCCCGATGTCACGAAACAGGTGAACTCTACTTCATCTACCCCAATGCATCGCTAGGTTTCGGAGGGTAACTTTATAAAGTTGAATCTACGTTTAATATTTATATAAACTTTTATATCAATACACCACTTACGTTATTTCTCTATTTCAGGGTGTTCGTATTTAACCTAGCAATAATCCTAACCCGATAGTGTTAATACCCCACAAGTGTCAACGGATCACTGGGCACTTATGCTGTAGAATTCTCATTGACGGTCTGACCGGACTATTGTATTTCAACAACAGCCAGCTCACTAAGGGGTAACCTGCCAATCAGCTGATCGGATCGATCGTTACGTTCCTATCGATCACAATCAGGAATAATAACAGGAGAAGTTGATGAGTTATAAGAGACAGAGAATGTTGCTGCGGAGAAAATTGCTCTCGATTAAGCTCGAAAGTCAGGAGTTTTCTTCACCGCAAAAAACTTTATAGAAGAGTTTTAAAAGTTTGTGTTTTATCTACAAGCATGAGTTGTCCTATAAGACAAGCGATTGAGGAGGACTTAAGGAAGAGGGCAGAGGGTGCCTCCATCAACACGGAGGGACGGGGCACGCACAGCCCTCGATCTTTGAGCAGCCCTTCGATGGCCAAAACCAGCCCTAAACTTCAGCTCCGAGCTGGCCATGATAAAGATGGCCCGGATGGTTGCGTCACCACAAGGTCACTGACCTCGTCCAAGTCTTCCAGTTCCGGGGAGATCCGAGTCATGAGGAAAATCTCCCCCGCCCACCCCAACCCCATCCTCAACCTGACCCGGAAGGTCTCGCCCCCGCATCCCAACCACGTCAAGTTCTACACGGTCAGCGAGGACACGCCCAGCCGATCGTCCGATGACGTCACTTCCGAGTCCAGCACCCACGGGTCACTGGAGGGCTCGCCCAGGAAGAGGAAGATCAGCAGCATGTCGACGTCATCACTGGGGTCGGAGGGCGAGAGTGAGCAGAGCGGGGAGAGGAAGGTGGATATTACAAGCCTCATCGAGGGGGTGGGGACACTTATTATCCCAGCGGTAAGTCATTAACATGTCAGTAACAGGTCATTAACACATAATTAACAGGTCATTAACAGGTCATTAACACGTCATTAACACGTCATTAACACGTCATTAACACGTCATTAACACGTCATTAACACGCTATTAACACATAATTTAATTTACATATCATTATAAACAACATTAACACATCATTAAAACTTCATTAAACATCATTAAAACATCATTAACATATCATTAACACATCACTCAAGTTATAATTGAACACTCTAGTAATAATGCAACTCTTTTGTAATAGTATATCACTCATGCAACAATAGAGTTCTTAATTGAAGTAGTAATGCATCACTAAAGTAAAAATACATCACTCACGTTATAATAATACATCAATCAAATACCTAAACATTACTTAAATAACTACATCGTTTAAATAGTTTTAAATCAATTAAATCTTAAACGCATCTACCATTCGTTTAATTAATTAGAAGTTGCATGAACATATAGCATACACACTGGTATTAATGTTTAAACCCGGATACATATATACTTATAGTTGTAACTTTGTTGTCTTTATTTAAATTTGTTTCAATATCACTAATTTAATTCACCATCCATTGGTCGGCGTCCATTAAAATGTCAAAGAACTGACTCTGCGTCACTTTCAACTTCTTTCTAATCTACCTGTCAAGTTAAAACTGCCGAGAAGCTTTCTATACTTCCGGTCAAGAATATTTAAAACTTAATACCAATAATCGACAACGATTCTGTGTAAAATAAAAATAAAAATTACAGTGATGCAAATCGTGGATCCAAACCTAGAGCATCAGAAGTGATGCTGTTGGTGTAACTGCTGTAATGAACTGGCACACGTAATTGCCCTTAAAGTATACATAAATTAAACAATTGTTTATAAGTTATCAAAATAGAATCCACTCCATTGTGAGTAAATGGTAGTTGGTGGACTTAAGACATGTCGCTGTTGAAGGTTAAGACAAATGATTAATATCCTTCAAAGTTATTTAATGTAAATATGTATACAAAAATTATACATATGTTTCCCTAGTGTTGCATACCTCTCAATCTTTCAAAATCTCAATATGTTAATACAAAAATCATTTTGCTACATAGCGAAATAATGAGCGAGAAGTTTTCAACATTTATGTTATTCATGACAATTGCAATAACGTACACCTTCAAAGCTAACCTAGCTTGATTGAACCTAACCTGACCCAACTTACCCTGCCCCGATTGTGAATGCTGTTGAAATATCCAATCCATCACGCTAAAAATAGAAAATAAACGTTATTCACAGAGTCAATAATCTAACTTCTGTACTCCTAACATTTTCTTTATTTAGCTCGGAAATTTTTAGTTTTTCTTCCCTGTCTATGCAGGTTTTCTTTGAACCTCATACAAGATAAATAATTCCGTCAATCGACAACCGCACATCAAAGACACGATGAGCAAATAAATCAGCTGATTGTGGCGAACTATTTGATTGGGGGAAATATTCAATCACAGAGAGTCATTTCTTGCACAAAGCGGTGTCCAAAAACTATTTTACCCGGGATAATTGTTTATCCATTTTCGTTTTTTTTTTTACTTCTTCTAGCTGCACCGTAGGAACTTTTTGAAGAATACGGACGTTGTATTTTCCAGAACACCGACAAGCCTTGCTCAACTTTTGTTTTCAGTGTAAACGATGCGCCCGCTATGAATAGCCTCGTTAAGCTTGTTGGCTCAGGCACAATAGCCTCCTCCCCCCCCCCCCCCAGGTGAGTCTGGGAAATCCCAGGTGAGATAAGAATCCGATACCTATTCGAATAGTTCCGGACGTCTCCTGCAGATTGAGTTCAATTCATTTTCCTGTTCACGTGTTGCGCCGGCCTTAACGACGTGTTTGTTTACCTTAGGGGTCAAAGGTTAAGGAGGTATTCGTTGAATGGTGGGGGGTTTGAGGTGAAACATAAATAAATCCCAGTATCGGTTATCTTTGCCTTCCGTCGTTTCGCCAGTAGTTCTGATAATAGTTTTATTTTGATACTCAAATTCATAGTCCAAGATCTCTCGCCCTCACTTATACGGTCAATATTCGCTAAAGCTTTTGCTCATTAGCCAGATAGACTTAAAAAGGGTCGAGAATTGAACATTCTCTCACACATGTTACCTGCCGCTAGACTCGCAGGTTTCTTACAGGCTTTTGAGCAACCCCCCATTTCCCCCAGTGCTTGGCACCACCTGTGGATATCAGGGTTGATGCGACCAGGGAACGAACTACAGTCACGAACCCGGGTTTCGAACTCGTGATTTTCACGTTAGCAATTGATACGATCAATTAAGTCCATAATGTTTCCCTATCTCTTGCAAGATACAAACTAGTAGTGACATTATATGGCCAATCGAGATATATTTAGTGACTGACATTAATTTTTCAGTAGCTTTAGTTACCCAATCTAAATTTAAAAACAGGGAAAACATGGATATGCAGCTATTTAAAAATTATTTTTGGAATATTTTCCAAACCATGTTTTTTGTTAAATAAATAAGTCAGGAATGAAACATGACGTCACTGACTGTGTACAGATCCTTCAGGGCTAAAACAAACTTGATTTTTTTTTTTAAATTTGAGTTTTGATAGACGGTTAATTCTGGCCTTCTCTGTGATTGATGTAATAGTTCACAGACTCTTAATAAACGAAGTTCATAGTTTACTGAGCAGATTTGTGTTCAGAGGATTATCTCTGCGCGTGGGCATGGGTTTATCGCTAATCCACTAACACGTTACATAAAAAAAAACAGCACCTTTGAGATAAAAGATTGACAGTTTTGTCTAAAGCTGCTAAATCTGTCTCGTCAAGATCAAACAGGTATTTCCAGACGCACCGATCAAGGAATAGAAAGTTTGCTAGTATTTGAACGTTCGATAAAACGGCTCTATAAAGCTATTTGGCGTTCTTTATAGATGTGCTGGAAACTATATTTAAACCACGAATCAAAAGAACACATGATGGCATTATAAAACTACATCTTTGACGCAACTATTTGAGTTTTTATTTTATTAGACACATAAAACTACATCTTGAATGCAGCTATGTCAGTTTTTATTTGAAATCACGCAGCCATTCTAAAAGTAAAGTTCTGCAAATTGCTGTTTTTGTATTTAATACACAAGACGCATTCAGACATTGTAAAAATAATATTTTTCAGATTGATAAGTTTGTTATTTAAGTTTTATATAAACAAAATTAAGGGACAGTACACATTTATGAAACATAAACATTCACATTTATACCAAACCATTATTAATATAACGTTCTATACTTTATAACTAGACCACCATCCTTCAGTAATTTCCTTATAACAGGAACCAAATCGTTTCCCAAATACACATAAATCACACTATTTAAAACTAAAATAATGTGAGAAGAATAACATCAGTTTTGAGAGTATTGCATTTAATACTTGTTCATAATAACAAACAGTAAACCCTTTTAATATTTTATTGTTAAAAGAAAAGCCCACACATAAATTAATGGTAGTATACAAATGTCTTATTCGTTTGAATTTCATGAATGTATTTGTCGTGGGCAATCGAAGAAGAGAGCAGCTAATTTTAGCTTCTAAAAATTATTCCATTGTGTGTGATCTAGATCAAAATGTAAACAAAGAAGATCTATAGTTTGTAGCGGTGCTCTGTTATTTGTTTGTGGAACAACGGTTCCCACTAAATGTTAACGTTAGGAACACTGGTTCCCAATCATTGTTTACGTGAGGAACAGCGGTTCCCAATAATTTTTACGTGAGGGATAACAGTTTGCAAAAATGTAACTGTTACTTGTTTTTTTTAAATTAGGTAATACATTATTTTTTTCCACAACTTAAATTCCTTACATTTTATAAATTTTGTTCGGTTTATGTCAAGATCAAATTAAATGTCGGCAAGCTAATTAAGAACAACTAAAAGTTCAAGCTTAAATGACCAAATATACCGATAAAACACGACAACATTCGATTACTTGTTTATAATGTTTCGACTATTTAAACTTTTATATGTTGTCCTGTAATCGACTACTTAATTTCCTCTCTGTTCTCTTACATCCCTTCACCTCATCCATATTTCAATGAATTTTTCTCTGTCCTTTATTTTGCGTTTCTCAACAACCCTACTCCCGCTTTCTATGAGGTACACGTACCCCAAACTGGGAACCGCTGGAAGTCCCCCCGCCCCCCCATCCCCGAGCAGTAGAAAAGATATTTTTGCAAGTGCCAATCAACGGCACTTAATTTAATAAGTGGGGCATCGCGTGCTGTATCGGCTAAAAAGTCTGCATCCCCCGCCATCACATTGTCAGTTTAGACTCCCGCCCCGTGCTTATATCATACAACGTTTTGATTTCATCTCAAGCTTCCGACATGTTACATAAAAGACAGAATTTTTATAATTATTTGGTGACATAAAAAGCGAAAGAAAATTCTAGAAAACAACTTTTCAAAAATAGAATAAAAAATAATCACGTTTGTTTCTAAGATTTCAAGTAAGAAAAAATACCATAAAGTCAATAAATTAGGTGGATAGATTGTAAAATTCAATTTGTGTAAATAAAATTAAAAATTACGTAAGATAATGATTTTCATTTATAAGCGTATTTTCTTAAATGTATATCAATGTCCTTTAAATACTTAAAGTACTAAATCGGGTGGCTTTGCTAAAAAAAAGTGCATATAACTAAAGTTAATCTATGTTTTTAACTTTAAATCCTAAACGTTTTGATGGACTGTGAAGGTGATGGCGTGGTCAAAACAATATGTCTAGCTGTCATTTGGCGTGGTCAAGACATATCTAGCTGCCATTTGGCGTAGTCAAGACATGTCTTGCTGTCATTTAGCGTGGTCAAAACGTCTTGCTGTCATTTGGCGTGGTCAAGACGTCCTACTGTGATTCAGCGTGGACATCACCCAGGTTTGCATTCCCTTTTTTCACCATGCTCGGTACTTGTTAATACTGATTCGGCTCACAGATCGCCCTACTCAATTCTGTACCCGAACTGGATTCTGTATCCCAACCGGAAGCTTCCAGAATAGCCGCCCCAGGCTGTGGTCACGATGTCATATCACGTTCAAAAATACAAAATTGCCGATATATTAAAAAAAATAAAGTTGTAGATTTTGAAAGCAGAACAAATCCCTATATAAATCTGTAATTATTTAAGCATTTGGCTGCTGATTTTTCGTGCTCTTTTCCCATGATTACAAAAACAAAACAAAATTAGTAAATAAAAAAAGTAACGAAACCACATTTTTACAACCCTGATTTTGATTGGTTGGCCTATCGTGTCATGTGATATCTCAATTATCACGATAATTAAACGAGTATCCCCTGGATCAGCCAACAAAACAAAATATTGGATTGGATGTAATTATTGGATATTTACATACCAAGATTGAAAAACCCCTTCCCTTATTTGCCTCCAAGTTTTTCTTATCCAATGGCATCCATGTTGATGAGGTCTAAGATTAAGCAAATAAGGAATCGTCTTAGTAAAAGATCGCAGTGATAATCGTCTGCACGATTTTTTTTTATGTTTGTTGTGTGGTAATCGATTACGGAGATAATTAGGATTTTTTTTTGGTTGCGCTTAAAATAATTAGCTGGTTGATTGGGACGGGGAAATGGAGTCGGGTGACGTAGGAGGCTATGTGTAAGGAGAGGTGGTATGTAAGGAGTGGTGGTATGTAAGGAGAGGTGGTATGTAAGGAGTGGTGGTATGTAAGGAGAGGTGGTATGTAAGGAGTGGTGGTATGTAAGGAGTTGTAATATGTAATTAGATGTTGTATGTAAGGAGTGGTGGTATGTAAGGAGTGGTAATATGTAAGGAGTGGTGGTATGTAAGGAGTGGTGGTATGTAAGGAGTTGTAATATGTAATTAGATGTTGTATGTAAGGAGTGGTGGTATGTAAGGAGTGGTAATATGTAAGGAGTGGTAATATGTAAGGAGTGGTAATATGTAATGAGAGGTTGTATGTAAGGAGTGGTGGTATGTAAGGAGTGGTAATATGTAATGAGAGGCTGTATGTAAGGAGTGGTGGTATGTAAAAAGAGGTGGTATGTAAGCAGAAGTGGTATGTAAGGAGAGGTGAAATGTAAGGAGAGTTTGGTATGTAAGGAGAGGTGGTATGTGAAGAGTGGTGGTAATTAAAGAGAGGTGATATGTAAGGAGAGGTATGTAAGGGGTGGTTGTATGTAAGGAAAAAATGTATGTAAGTAGAGTTGGTATGTAATGAAATGTTTACATGGAGAGGTTGTATATAATTAGATGTATAGATTGAGAGGTTGTATGTAATTAAATACTGTTAGTAATGAGTGGTGGTATGTAAGGAGACGTGGTATGTAAGGAGACGTGATATGTAAACAGAGGTGGGTATTTAAGAAAAATCAATACCTAAGGAAAGACTGATATGTGGAGAGGTGTTGTGTAACCAGATGTTGTATGTAAGCAGATACTGTATGTAATGAGAATGGTATGTCATTAGAATTGTTTTATGTGTCGCCCTCTTACATAGGACGCATCGTATTACATGACCGAACTCGAGATTGTACAACTAGGAGGCGAACCGTCTACCACTCGACTACATCATTCCTTTCATATCGTGGGGCTAAAATGTAACGACATTTCAAACGATTTACTCTCCTCTTTAAATACAGTTCCAGACGACATATGTAGCATGTGTATTTTTGTGTGAACTGCCAATGTGAGCCGCACCGCGAGTATCGAATGTTCTAGAATCTCAAGGAAAGATCTGTCTATTTGTCCCTGCCCTCTCCAGCAGAGAAGAGTTCATTTTAGCAAAGTTTCCTCGTCTAGTGGTCATTCACGCGCGGACCGGAAGTGTTTGTCCTGCCCCGCCCACCTCCAAAAACCCGGTTGTCTTTTCTCGGTGGTTCGGAGATTCAAAGAACGCAGAATTTTTTTTTACTCCCCCTTCATAGCCAAGGGGGATAATGACGTAATTATAACTCAAAATGCATAGACACTCAAAAAGAATTTTCTAGCAAAAAAAATCCACACATCACTTTCAGCAACCAACTAAACGTTTTGAGCAACCCCTTTAGGTCTTCAATGACAGGTTGCCAACAACCCTACCGGGGACACCATTAACAGGCCACCAACAACCCGCGGGCAACCAGCAATGGTTATTGACAACCCTTTCAGCTATGTACACAAGGAGCATTGAGTTCCGGGTTAATCCAA
The DNA here is from genome assembly GCF_028476545.2 of Physella acuta. NCBI lineage: Eukaryota > Metazoa > Mollusca > Gastropoda > Physidae > Physella > Physella acuta. Next base: position 51,506 of record NW_026731597.1, read on the forward strand.
ATATCAAAAAGGTGTGAGCAGATCTCTGAGACCCGTCTTGTGTGTTCTACTCCATCACGTGATGCGGGTCAACAAGTGACATCACTTTTGATGACGTCTCAGGATGAAGTTCTGTAGCCTAAGGATACATCAAATAGTTTCCTTTTAACAGACAACTGTTGACAAAGTGTTATGTATTACTTAGATGACTTACTTGACTTAGTGTGATTTACTACATGTGGGTTATATGGCCCCAACAATTATCTTCTATTTTGTCCAGCCCGCAGCTAATAGGGCTGGTAAGTAGGTCACCAACCAGTTCTATGGCTCATGCAGTGTTTATTGAGCCGTAGAACTGATTGGTGACCTACTTACCAGCCCTATACTTTGCCGTCTCCAAAAACTTTAAACACGTATTTCAAGATGCCCTTAAATAAGTCCTACTGATTTCAATAATCGTTTTTTTACACAAAGTCTAAAACTAAATATCAATAGTTCATGATTGATAATGTTGTATGAATGGATGAGGTAGATATTCCAGACGTCTGCATCGACGTATGAACAAAACTTGTTTTTTAGATGTCACAGACAATGGACAAGTTTTTTAGATGTCACACAAAATGGACAAGTTTTTGCGATGTCACACAAAACGGATAAGTCCTTCTTGTCACCTACAAATAAATATTCAATCAAGTCTGGAGGACACCCCCCACCCACCCCCACCCCTCCCCCCCCCCCCACCCCAGCCCTCCTGTGCTTAAGTCGAGAGTATTTGTCCACTGGTCAGCCGGTACGTGCCGTCCATAATGTGGTCAGTTATGGGATTTGCTTAGCCAGACCTAATCGATGGCCGTGCAGCCATAAAGCTAAAGAGCCACCGAGAGTCTCCGGGCAGCCAAAAGCCGGCGACTAGACAAGGGGGAGACGAACGTGGGGCAGGACAAAGAGAGTTGCGTGGAGATAAAGTACTTACCGCCGCAGTAATCCATCTCTAATTGGATACGATTGGATAAACGTTTCAGTCGGCGGGTCGTCTCAGATTTTGGTTTTACTTAAAACCATAATTTCATAAGTGATTTGTGTTTTTGTAGTGGCGGTCTTGTGTCGTATTTTGGACAACAGTACAGTATTCTCTTGTCTAAAATGTGTTACGACAGTTTTTTTTATCCACACCGTGTTACAACAGTGTTGTGGTCTTTTCTAGCAATCGAAATCCATCTAGTATCAATCAGATCGATGACAATCTGTAGTTGATTTGTAGCAAAACTCTTATTAAAATGAAATGCCATTTTACCATGTAATATCATTTCACTATGAAATAACATTTTATCATGAAATACCATTTTACAATTTTACAATGAAACACCACTACATGATGTACCAAGAAACCATAAAATAAAATTAAACGATGAATTATTCTCTAATGAAATACCATATTACCAGGGACTATCTTTCTAAAGGAAAGTTTACAAATATCAGAATGTGATCAATGTAATTTTTGATGAGAATCGTTTTGTTCAGGGAGAAAACTTTTGATCAACCATGAACAAGGCAACTATTGAACAGACATTTCCTAGTTTCACTTATCTATTTAACAGCACTGGTACCGCGTTCTGACCCTCTTTAATGACCTATTACCCAACAAGTCCTTATTGCTGAGACTCTATTACACAACCCATATTACCCAGTCACCATTACCCATTCCCCATTACCTCGCCCCATTACCATTACCATTGTCCCCCATCCACATTACACAGCCCTTGTCCCCCATCCCCATTACACAGCCCCTGTCCCCCATCCCCATTACACAGCCCCTGTCCCCCATTCGCCCATTACACAGCCCCCCATTACCCAATCCCTGTCCCACATCCCCCATTACACAGCCCCTGTCCCCCATCCCCCATTACACAGCCCCTGTCCCCCATCCCCCATTACACAGCCCCTGTCCCCCATCCCCCATTACACAGCCCCTGTCCCCCATCCCCCATTCCCCAGCCCCTGTCCCTCATCCCCCATTACCCATCACCTACTACACCTCACGAGAAATAAACCTAACCCCATTGCATCACCCCATACGAAACAACCTGTGGCTCGCACTAGTCTTATCAAACCCAATTACCGCCGGCCATCTGGGCAACTGGCTGCTGACCTGATTGGTTTCGATTTCGATTTTTAACACCTACTCTCTATTGAACCGAGGATCGATTCAGACGACAGACACAGTGACCTTCAATGACGGTCAAGGACAGACGCTGCGACCTTCAGACTAGACTGTGGCTTCGTGATGTCGCTTTTAATTGTTTCGTTTCGATAGTTATACTTTTTATTTTACGAAAATAGAATTGTGCGTTGTCTTATTTGAATGTAGAAAGTTTTCGTTCTTTTGATTTATTTTGTCTTTATTGTTTTCTTAATTTTTAAAACTGTTGTTTCCTCCGAATTGTTGGCGCAATAATTTGACACTTATGCAGTGTGTATACAATGTTAACATTTTGTACCAAACTTAAAGCCAATTTAAGTGTTAATGCTTTTAATTTGTTAAAAAGTAACACTTATTCCTAAAATGTTTTAAGTTTAAGTTGGCAATACTGTTGTTACTGGACGGAGCACCCCAAGGGAATGTGTGTAGGTAGGTGTGGAATGTGTGTAGGAAGGTGTGGAAGGTGTGTAGGTAGGTGTGGAATGTGTGTAGTTAGGTGTGAAATGTGTGTGGGTAGGTGTGGAATGTAAGACAGGGAGATATACTTAACCCTTAATCTAATTATACAGAATAAACATACTTTATTATATATTAATCACATAATACAGACCTTTTATCTGTGGATAATTGAAATCAGAACAATGAAATCAATGTTTTGAATATTTTGTAATTTCCCCCCCCCTCCCCCCGTATCTTTACAGCACCCCATACAACTTTTGCAATTCCATTCTACAATTTCCTTATCGAAAGAAGCACTCATGTAAAATAATGTATCTATGTGACAAAAATGCACGGGCATATTTTATTCATCTAATAGCCGCAGTATCTCACACGAGTATGATAGATGCACGCTCGAGTCTTATCGAGGCTTGTCAAGGCGTGAAATCTATCCTCACATAAATATATAGATACGGGGGTGCTATCTCGTTAGGAGGAAGGGAAGGAGGGAGGGAGGGAATGAGGCAAAGGGTCGTTTATGAGTTGGTGTTTGGCTTTTTTTTTTTTTTGGTGACTTTTAAACCACGAGTGCTGATGTTTTTTTTTTTTTTAAATTTTATTTCGCGAGGTAATTTTTATGTAAAAGTTGAACTTTTATTTTATTTTTTAGACATGGAGTGTACAATGGAGATATAATATCCCAATATAGGGCCTACCTTATCCTCCACTAAATCAGTCTGTTAGTAGCTGTATGCCAAAAACACTTTCCCGATAATCACTTTCTCACATTCAATATTTAAAGTCCTATTTTTTTAAAGCCATATTCATAAGTTTCTAAAATCATATATATATATATATATATATATATATATATATATATATATATATATATATATATATATATATATATATATATATATATATATATGTGTGTGTGTGTGTGTGCATGGATATATGTATATATATATATATATATAGGGTTACATAGCAAAATCTTCTAAAAATCGATGTTACATGTCTAGACAACCATTGCTATCCAATTAAATTTTGACAATCGACAGGTTCGATTCATTATTTTCAACCACTTGTGTGACCTTTTTTGTCCGTTTATTTTTTTATATTGTCGTTTTATATCCTAGTCTCGTTAGCCGACGGGTAACGTTACTAGTATTGTATTGACGCGTTCAGCCAATTACAGAGGAATGCAAACAGACAACTCGCTGGCTACACTGGCTGAAATATTCATAGTGCCTTGATGGGCTTGTAGTGGAGTTTTGATCACTTGGGGCCTTTTTGTTTTAGGGATAGAAATCGGTGGCTCTGTGTTTTTTTTGTTGATATTTTACTCCGGGTAAAAAACCAAATCCCAAACTATTATAAAAGTAAAGCCTCATTGGCAAGATAATGCCATGGTTAAATGTTGACGTCATAAATTAGCCTATTGTTAAATATAGAAGAGGTTTAAGTTAACTGTTAGGCGTAGGTAATGTATGTAATCCTTGTTTCTATCACACTGAACACAACTTGTGTTTAACATTAACAATGTTGCTTCCAGACTTTTTTCTCCGAGGGGGGGGGGGGGTTGGAGGCAACTAAAATTTTCGGGGAGGGCGGACTAAAATTTCGGGGGGGGGGGGGGGCGGCGGACACTGTGAAAAGTATATATTTTCTTTATAATTTCCATGTCGTTCGGAGGTGGGGGGGGGGGGGCGCAATAGACTTTCTTCGGGAGGGGGGGGGGGGGAGGGGCTGAGGCCCCCCGGAAAGATGCCTGGAAGAAACTTTGAGCATCAACTTGACAACGAATCAGAAATTCCAAGCTCTTTTTCTCAAATCTGTTGGTTTTTCAATAAATAAAAACAAAACCATTAAATAAAAAGTAATCACAGCCCCTTAGAATTATTTTATGATTGTAAATAAGACAATTTTTTTTGGCCCATAAAAAACTAGCTTATTTCGATAGCAGCGAGAATTTCATCTAAAAAATTCAAATGTATAGTTTGACAAATTCTTCTTGCCTCTTGTTTCATTTTGCTTTTCTGGAGGAAAAGGAAGGGGGGGGGGATGGGGGGGGGGGGCTTGCACTGAGTAACGGCTAAATAGCTGCATAAATTTTTCCCGTGAAATCGATGTCACGTGATAGCCGTAAGATTGGGAGTGTTCCCTAGATAAACTTTCACGAGATTCCCCCTCCCCCCCCCCCCCACAGACAGCTAATTTAAAAAGTTGAGTAATGTCAGGTTGGCTGTACCTTAGCAGTGAGTTGGGTCACTTTGTGTGGTATGTGTGGGTGGTCAATTTGTGTGGTATGTGAGGGTGGTCACTTTGTGTGTTATGTGTGGGTGGTCACTTTGTGTGGTATGTGTGGGTGGTCACTTTGTGGGGTATGTGTGGGTGGTCACTTTGTGTGGTATGTGTGGGTGGTCACTTTGTGTGGTATGTGTGGGTGGTCACTTTGTGTGGTATGTGCGGGTGGTCACTTTGTGTGGTATGTGTGGGTGGTCACTTTGTGTGGTATGTGTGGGTGGTCACTTTGTGGGGTATGTGTGGGTGGTCACTTTGTGTGGTATGTGTGGGTGGTCACTTTGTGGGGTATGTGAGGGTGGTCACTTTGTGTTCTATGTGAGGGAGGTCACTTTGTGTGGTATGTGTGGGTGGTCACTTTGTGTGGTATGTGTGGGTGGGTGGTCACTTTGTGTTCTATGTGAGGGAGGTCACTTTGTGTGGTATGTGTGGGTGGTCACTTTGTGTGGTATATGAGGGAGGTCACTTTGTGTGGTATGTGTGGGTGGTCACTTTGTTTGGTATGTGTGGGTGGGTGGTCACTTTGTTTGGTATGTGAGGGAGGTCACTTTGTGTTCTATGTGAGGGAGGTCACTTTGTGTTCTATGTGAGGGAGGTCACTTTGTGTTCTATGTGTGGGTGGTCACTTTGTGTGGTATGTGTGGGTGGTCACTTTGTGTGGTATGTGTGGGTGGTCACTTTGTGTGGTATGTGTGGGTGGTCACTTTGAGTCTGTGGTCACTTTGTGTGGTATGTGTGGGTGGTCACTTTGTGTGGTATGTGTGGGTGGTCACTTTGTGTGGTATGTGCGGGTGGTCACTTTGGGTCGTATGTGTGGGTGGTCACTTTGTGTGGTATGTGTGGGTGGTCACTTTGTGGGGTATGTGTGAATGGTCACTTTGTGTGGTATGTGAGGGTGGTCACTTTGTGTTCTATGTGAGGGAGGTCACTTTGTGTTCTATGTGTGGGTGGTCACTTTGTGTGGTATGTGTGGGTGGTCACTTTGTGTTCTATGTGAGGGAGGTCACTTTGTGTTCTATGTGTGGGTGGTCACTTTGTGTGGTATGTGTGGGTGGTCACTTTGTGTGGTATGTGAGGGGGTCACTTTGTGTGGTATGTGTGGGTGGGTGGTCACTTTGTGTGGTATGTGAGGGTGGGTGGTCACTTTGTGGGGTATGTGTGGGTGGGTGGTCACTTTGTGTGGTATGTGTGGGTGGTCACTTTGTGGGGTATGTGTGGGTGGTCACTTTGTGTGGTATGTGTGGGTGGGTGGTCACTTTGTGTGGTATGTGTGGGTGGTCACTTTGTGGGCTATGTGTGGGTGGTCACTTTGTGTGGTATGTGTGGGTGGGTGGTCACTTTGTGTGATATGTGTGGGTGGGTGGTCACTTTGTGTGGTATGTGTGGGTGGTCACTTTGTGGGCTATGTGTGGGTGGTCACTTTGTGTGGTATGTGTGGGTGGGTGGTCACTTTGTGTGGTATGTGTGGGTGGGTGGTCACTTTGTGTGGTATGTGTGGGTGGTCACTTTGTGTGGTATGTGTGGGTGGTCACTTTGTGTGGTATGTGCGGGTGGTCACTTTGTGTCGTATGTGTGGGTGGTCACTTTATGTGGTATGTGTGGGTGGTCACTTTGTGGGGTATGTGTGGGTGGTCACTTTGTGTGGTATGTGAGGGTGGTCACTTTGTGTTCTATGTGAGGGAGGTCACTTTGTGTTCTATGTGTGGGTGGTCACTTTGTGTGGTATGTGTGGGTGGTCACTTTGTGTTCTATGTGAGGGAGGTCACTTTGTGTGGTATGTGTGGGTGGTCACTTTGTGTGGTATGTGTGGGTGGTCACTTTGTGTGGTATGTGAGGGGGTCACTTTGTGTGGTATGTGTGGGTGGGTGGTCACTTTGTGTGGTATGTGAGGGTGGGTGGTCACTTTGTGGGGTATGTGTGGGTGGGTGGTCACTTTGTGTGGTATGTGTGGGTGGTCACTTTGTGGGGTATGTGTGGGTGGTCACTTTGTGTGGTATGTGTGGGTGGGTGGTCACTTTGTGTGGTATGTGTGGGTGGTCACTTTGTGGGCTATGTGTGGGTGGTCACTTTGTGTGGTATGTGTGGGTGGGTTGTGACCTACTTAGGTCGAGTCAGGTTCCATTTTTATTTTGACATTGTATAATTCCTTATAGGGAGTGATGGTGCAACTCCTGGGGTTTTTCCACTGTCTTACCAAGGGTGTCTAAGACGTAGAAATTTTCCATTAAGATCTGAATGAATGATTCTGATCAGATGACCATCCCAACCAATGGCTACATGAGTTGAGGATAACCTCCCCTGTTGCAGAAGTCTTTAACTGCACCGCACACTCGCCACACGTGGCAGTCTTCCTTTATTAAGCGGTCTATTAGGACCAAGCCGTCCATATTGTCCGGCAATAGATTCTGACCATTTGAACGTGAGAGAACTTAAGTCCTGTGTGTGCTATGCTTTCTTAAGTTGATTTAGTCTTCTAGTATAATATTACTTGTCGCCAAGTGATTCTTGAAGCTATAGCAGTGTTGTGTGACCTGTGGCTATTTTTATACAGTGTTGAAATCTGTGATAGTGTTTTTTCTTACACTTTGTAAGTTGGGTTTTGATATTTTATAAATTAAATATTTTATCTAGTTTAACCTTGTGTTCTGCTACAACTGTGTTCGCTTATTAAAGGTTGTATGCAGATTGGATGAGTGTTAATTTCAATAGTATCACTAGTTTTCCCTAGACATCGAATTCGAGCCCTAGTGTGTCGTTGTGTTAGTGTTCATCCATTTAGGCTTTAAGTCATTTGCATATTACCCCGAAAAAAGAATCCGGGGACGTTCACCATCTATCTGGCTGATAGATAGGTAAACGTTACAAAGTGGGGGCTCGTCCCGGATTTAATCTGTCGTTCCAGTTGTTGGTTATATCAGTTAAATACTAAGGTTAGTTTGATTTAGTTGTTTTTCTATCCAGTGAAGCCGTGTTATTGAAACGCGCGCAGGCTAGAGGTATCTAGGTCAATAGTCAGACGTGTCACGTCCTAGATTGAAGAGGTCAAGTACACGGCCCAACGCTCCGGGTTAAGTTAGTGAATCTAGGCTTGTTGTGTTTTTGAAAGTTAGTGAAATGGAATCTTTTTTGGCTAATCCCACTTTTGAGGAGGTAGAAAAGTTGAGTAGAAAAGTTTTGATTAGTGTTGTCAAGGAACTGAAATTGGATTATTCTGTTACGCAGAAGTCAGAGGTGTTGAGAGATAAAATTGTTGTTCATTTTATTAATGAAGGAGTATTTGATGAAAGTTTGTTAGCTGGTGTGTTACTCCGCGAGGAGAAACCTCTAGAGAAGGTAGAATTAGAAGCTAGAATTGCTTTAGAGAAGGAGAAAGTTGCTTTAGAGAAGGCTTTAAAAGAAAAGGAGTTTGAAACTAAAAGTGCTCTAGAGAAACAGGAGTTAGAGGCTAAAATTGCTTTAGATAAGAGGAGGTTGGAATTAGAGTTTGGTCAAGTTAGTGATGTCACTTCTCTGGTAGATCCAAAAAAGTTGTCGGTGGGGCAAGTGATTGCCAAATTTGGGAAATTAGTTCCTAAATTTGATGAAACAGATTTGGTCGTTTTCTTTAACTCGTTTGAGAGTTTAGCGAAGACATGTGAATGGCCCGAAACTTCCATTACTGCTTTATTGAGCTCGGTCCTTACTGGGAAAGCTGCAAAAACATACCAGGCACTCTCTCACGACGTTCAAAATAACTATAGTTTGGTCAAGACTGCCATTTTGAAGGCCTACGCACTGACGCCCGAGGCCTATCGGACAAAATTCCGAACACTCCGCAAGTTACCCACTCAATCATATGTGGAATTTCTCTTTGAAAAGGAGAAAATATTCTCAAGGTGGCTACACTCTGAGGAAGTTTCTGAGTTTGAGAAACTCAGGTCACTTATCCTAAGGGAAGAATTCCTAACGTCCCTGCCTGAAGAGATACGACTACACATACTGGATAACAAGATAATTGACATCCAGAAGGCTGCTGAGTCGGCTGACACATATATGTTGGTGCATAAGAAACCACCAGCGTCAGGAAACCGCCTCAACCCCGTGCTTCCCCTTTTTGGCAGCAATCCTCCTGTTGGCCAACACTTGAAGGCATCACAGTCCAGAGAGAAACCAAGATCAACTCTCAATCGTCGAGCAGTATGCCAGTTCTGCAAAAGACCTGGTCATCTTGTCAAGGACTGTTACAAACGTCGTCAATATAACAGAGAGGTGGTGCGTACTTCCGCGCACTATGCTCTATCCCCTCAAGCAGCCAGTTCAACTATGAACTCTAGAATTCTAAAGGACTCTAACCCTAAGTGTCCGCAAGAAGGTAGTCAAGTCTCCACACATTATGTGCAGTCACATTTTGACTGTTCTCGCCACCATCCAGTTTCTTCCGAGTCTACCGATCTCGAGGGATCGAGAAAAGTTGACTTTTCATCTTTTATTGCCGAAGCCATCATTAGCAAACCAGGTGATCCGTTGTCTCAGCGGAATATCACCGTCCTAAGAGACACAGGAGCGTCACAATCACTTCTTTTGAAAAGTTCAATGGACATTTCACCAGAGACGAACACCGGAAAGATTTCCATTATCCAGGGAGTGGGGACAAAATCTACTGTCGTCCCTCTACACAAGTTTGCCCTGAAACATCATCTCGTCGAAGGTGAGGTCATTTTAGGTGTGATAGATAGTATTCCTGTCCCAGGAGTTCACCTACTTCTAGGGAATGACCTTGCGGGAAGCAAAGTATACCCCTATACGGTTTCAGACCCTTTGTCAACAGTTCCAGATAATGATAATGAACTGTATCCTGCATGTGCGGTGACAAGAAGCCAGACCAAACAATTGGCTGACACCACGTCTGAACCACACCTACCATCATCGTCAAGAAAGTCGACTCCCAAATTGGAGTCTATGCTTCCAGAAAACACAAGCCTGGGCTTACCCCTGAGAATATCTCAGGAAGACATCATTAAAGCTCAACAAGTCGACGCGGAACTCAAGGCAATGGTCGAAAAATCTCTCTCATCTGACGATGGGGAATATTTCTCCGAGAACGGCCTCTTCTTTCGTCGCGCTATACCAGTGAATGCCTCACCAGCCGAACCATGGTTGGGTAAAAACCAGCTGTGGGTCCCTCCACCTTATCGGCATGAAATACTGAAACTGGCACATGACCATCCAATGTCAGCGCACCCAGGAGTCTCTAAAACGACGGCGAAGATCAAAGAACTGTTCTTTTGGCCCAAAATGAGAAATGATGTGTCGCGTTACTGTAAAAGTTGCACGAACTGTCAGTTAGCCGGAAAGCCAAACCAGACAATTCCTAAGGCCCCTTTGAGTCCGATTCCTGTATTAGAAGAACCTTTTTCTAAAATCGTCATGGACTGTGTAGGTCCCTTGCCTAAAACCAAGGCGGGCAACGAGTACCTACTTACCTTTATGTGTTCAAGTACCCGTTTTCCCGAGGCGATTCCCTTACGGAACATTAAGGCAAAGACTGTAGTCAGAGCCATGACCCGGTTCTTCACTACCTTTGGATTACCTAGAATCGTGCAAACAGATCAAGGCAGCAACTTCACCAGTCACCATTTTCAGGAAGCACTAGCCAAGCTAGGCGTTACCCACATCACCAGCTCAGCCTACCACCCTCAGTCTCAAGGCGTACTTGAGAGGTTCCACCAAACCCTCAAAACCATGCTAAGAACATTCGCTAATAGTAACACCCAATGGGATGAGTCTGTTCCTTGGATTATTTTCGCCGCGAGGGACTGTGTCCAGGACTCTTTAGGCTACTCGCCTTTTCAACTTGTGTTTGGACATTCTGTCCGTGGTCCCCTGAAGCTGATACACGAACGTTGGACAGGTACCAGTGATCATCCAGTGGAAAACTTTGACGATTTTCACGTTCGACTGAAAGCCGTGTGCGAAATGGCTCACAAGAACTTAAGAAAGGCCCAAGTGAGAATGAAAGGACTGTATGATAAGAGTTCTCGTAAACGAACATTCAATCCAGGCGAGAAAGTTCTTGTGCTAGTGCCTAATCTGAACAATGCGTTATCCTTGAGATATTGTGGACCCTTTACTGTGCATTCAAAATTAAGTGATTTGAACTATGTTGTCAATACGCCCGACAGAAGAAAGAAACAGACAGTGTATCATGTTAACTCACTGAAAAAGTATTATGATAATTGTAACAATTTTCATTCCACAGCTAAAATTACTTTACCTGTATGTTCAAATGTTTCTGATGATGTGATACATGATAAATTGAAACCCCCAAAATTAGTAAATTCTTCCTTTTTAGATAATTTGAATGTCCACCTTATGCATTTGTCCACAGAGGAAAGCCATAGATTGTCTCAATTATTCGAGACATTTCCCTCTATTTTTGGGGATGTCCCCAAAGAAGCGAAGGTTCCACCTCATGATGTAGACGTAGGTGACGCAAAACCCATCAAACAACACCCCTATAGAGTTAATCCGGAAAAAGCTGCTTTGATAAAAGATGAAATTGATTATATGCTCAAGAACGATATCATTGAGCCCAGTTTCAGCAACTGGAGTTCCCCATGTCTCCTAGTCCCGAAAGACGGTGGATCTTTCAGGTTTGTGACCGACTTTAGGAAGGTAAATGCGCTCACCAAAGCTGATTCCTATCCTTTACCTCGAATAGAAGACGTTATTGATAAAGTTGGTCAGGCTAAGATAATTTCCAAAATTGATTTACTTTCAGGATACTGGCAAATCCCCTTATCTGACCGTGCAAAAGAAATATCTGCTTTTGTAACCCCTAATGGTTTTTATAGATACAAACGTATGCCCTTTGGTATGCGAAATGCTGGTCAAACTTTCCAGAGGGTCATTAACTCTGTCATTGCTGACATAGACCAATGTGAGGCATACATAGATGATATAGTTGTATTTTCTAATACTTTTGAAGAACATATTATTCAGTTGACTAACCTTTTTAGAAAATTGTCTGAAGTGAATTTTACTGTTGTGACCTACTTAGGTCGAGTCATTTTTATTTTGACATTGTATAATTCCTTATATGGAATGATGGTGTAACACCTGGGGTTTTTCCACTGACTTATTAAGGTGTTTGAGACATAGAAAATTTCCATTAAAATCTGATTGAATGATTCTGATCAGATGATTATCCCAACCAATGGTGACATGAGTTGAGGATAACCTCCCCTGTCACAGAAGTCTTTAATTGCCCCGCACACTCGCAACACGAGGCAGTTTATCTTGACCTGGCAGTCTACGAGGCTGTTTTACCTTTATCAGGCAGCCGTCCATATTGTCCGGCTATAGACTCTGACCATTTGAACGTGAGAGTACTTAAGACCTGTGTGTGCCTTGCTTTCTTCAGTTGATTTAGTCTTCTAGTTTAATATTACTTGTCGCTAAGTAAGTCTTGAAGCTACAGTAGTGTTGTGTGGCCTGTAGCTGTTCTTTAGACAGTGTAGAAATCTGTGATAGTGTTTTTTTCCTGCATTTTGTAAGTTGGGTTTTTGATATTTTATAGATTAAATATTTTATCTAGTTCATCTTTGTGTTCTACCACATCTGTGTTCGCTGATTAAAAGGTCGTATGTAGATTGGATGAGTGTTAATTACAATTGTATCACTAGCTTCCCTAGACATTAATTTCGAGCCCTAGTGTGTCGTTGTGTTAAGTGTTCATCCACTTAGGCCGTAAGGCATTTGCATATGACCCCGAAAAAAGAATCCGGGGACGTTCTCCTTCTATTTGGCTGATAGATAGGTTAACGTTACACTGTAAACTTGCATAAAAGTGATTTCTGTAAAGGTTCAATTACCTATTTGGGTTATCAAGTGGGAACGAACCAAGTTCGGCCCATTGAAGCTAAAGTAGATGCTATTGTAAGGTTACCTCCTCCCAAAAATTGTAAAGAAATCAAAAAGTTCCTTGGGATGGCTGGTTACTATAGGCGGTTCTGTCAAAACTTTTCAGCTATTGCTGAACCTCTTACTGCATTATTGAAAAAGGGTGTTGAGTTTCAATGGTCAAATAAATGTCAAGAAGCTTTTTTAACCATTAAGTCATTTTTATCTAATGCTCCTGTTATGGCTGCACCAGATTTCAGCAAGCCCTTTAAACTTGCCATTGATGCTAGCAACTTAGCCATTGGCTCAGTCCTATTTCAAGAAGACAACATGGGAATTGACCATCCCATTGCCTTTTTTTCCAGGAAGTTAAATGAGAACCAAAAGAATTACTCTACTATTGAAAAAGAAGCTTTAGCTTTGGTTTTGTCATTACAACATTTTGAAGTCTATGTCTCTTCTTCAACCAATCCAGTCAGAGTGTTTTCTGACCATGATCCCCTGAAATTTACCTCTAAGTTAGGACAGACAAATCAAAGAATATTGAGATGGTGTTTATATTTCCAAAATTTTAATCTGGAAATTTCACACATTAAGGGTAGTGATAATGTTGTGGCTGATTGTTTGTCAAGGATGTAAAATCTTATTGCACACATTGATCATGTGACATGTTTAGTGGTTCATTAAGACCATACACAAGTGTTGTGTTTGGGTGACACTCACATGAAAATGAGTGGTATGAGTTTTGAATTTTTCAAAATGTCAATCCTATTACAAATTTTGTTTATTTTCAGGTGAACCTTAATTAAAGGTGGTTTTTGATTATATGTAATCATTTATAATAATATGTCTCATATGACTCAATTGATATTGTAGCTAGTCTTTGAAATAAAGGTCTTACCCTGGCGGGTTTACCACTTTTAATATCCACATGGAAATATTGTAATACCCTTTTCTGAGGGATTTTGATGTATAATTACTTTTTGAAGGGTTACTTCCCTTTCACCAATTGTAAAAAATTTTTTTTATTTCATTGCCAGATTGGTTCCTTATGTATGTTTTTGTGGAACCTATCTGTCACTTCCAAAAAGGGAGGGGATGTGACCTACTTAGGTCGAGTCAGGTTCCATTTTTATTTTGACATTGTATAATTCCTTATAGGGAGTGATGGTGCAACTCCTGGGGTTTTTCCACTGTCTTACCAAGGGTGTCTAAGACGTAGAAATTTTCCATTAAGATCTGATTGAATGATTCTGATCAGATGACCATCCCAACCATTGGCTACATGAGTTGAGGATAACCTCCCCTGTTGCAGAAGTCTTTAACTGCACCGCACACTCGCCACACGTGGCAGTCTTCCTTGATTAAGCGGTCTATTAGGACCAAGCCGTCCATATTGTCCGGCAATAGATTCTGACCATTTGAACGTGAGAGAACTTAAGTCCTGTGTGTGCTATGCTTTCTTAAGTTGATTTAGTCTTCTAGTATAATATTACTTGTCGCCAAGTGATTCTTGAAGCTATAGCAGTGTTGTGTGACCTGTGGCTATTTTTATACAGTGTTGAAATCTGTGATAGTGTTTTTTCTTACACTTTGTAAGTTGGGTTTTGATATTTTATAAATTAAATATTTTATCTAGTTTAACCTTGTGTTCTGCTACAACTGTGTTCGCTTATTAAAGGTTGTATGCAGATTGGATGAGTGTTAATTTCAATAGTATCACTAGTTTTCCCTAGACATCGAATTCGAGCCCTAGTGTGTCGTTGTGTTAGTGTTCATCCATTTAGGCTTTAAGTCATTTGCATATTACCCCGAAAAAAGAATCCGGGGACGTTCACCATCTATCTGGCTGATAGATAGGTAAACGTTACAGGGTGGTCACTTTGTGTGATATGTGTGGGTGGGTGGTCACTTTGTGTGGTATGTGTGGGTGGTCACTTTGTGGGTTATGTGTGGGTGGTCACTTTGTGTGGTATGTGTGGGTGGGTGGTCACTTTGTGTGGTATGTGTGGGTGGGTGGTCACTTTGTGTGGTATGTGTGGGTGGTCACTTTGTGGGGTATGTGTGGGTGGTCACTTTGTGTGGTATGTGTGGGTGGGTGGTCACTTTGTGTGGTATGTGTAGGTGGTCACTTTGTGTGGTATGTGTGGGTGGTCACTTTGTGTGGTATTTGTGGGTGGTCACTTTGTGGGCTATGTGTGGGTGGTCACTTTGTGTGGTATGTGTGGGTGGGTGGTCACTTTGTGTGGTATGTGTGGGTGGGTGGTCACTTTGTGTGGTATGTGTGGGTGGTCACTTTGTGGGGTATGTGTGGGTGGTCACTTTGTGTGGTATGTGTGGGTGGGTGGTCACTTTGTGTGGTATGTGTGGGTGGGTGGTCACTTTTGTGTGGTATGTGTGGGTGGGTGGTCACTTTGTGTGAGTTATGCTCCTTTATAAAAAAACAAAAAAAAAAAAAAACAACAGAATTCTGCATTTACACATCACCAATACACTTATGGTGAGGTTTTGTTTCATTATTATTTTATTTCAAATTAAAAGACTGGGCAAAATCAATCATGAACTTTTAAGTTGGGTAACTTCCTGTAGCTCCAAACAACATCAATATATAACACAGTGTCAGATGGATGCGACTTACGGAAGTGACGTCATCTGAGCGGGGGATCGCCTGACGCAGCTATACAGCAGCTAATATGATTGGATAGGAAATTGTGGGTTCCTTGATCAAGATTGTTTGAGATGTTATAGTCTGGCTGTCTTCCTATTCAAGATGGCGGAGACCCAGCGTGGTAGAGATTGGTAGAGACTTAACTGCTGGGTCAGTGGTATGTAATCAATGGTACACACAGACACAAACACACAGACACACACGCGCGTATAAAATGGGAGTTGTAGGTCTATTGCTCTGAGGGGTGAATATAATAAGATACAAATCATTTTCTGCCATTGATAGATTTCAACATCCTCCGCGTAACCACAAAAAGAACGCTGGGACTACTCATAATTGATACATTTATGTAACCCTATATATATACATATCCATGCATATATATATATATATATATATATATATATATATATATATATATATATATATATATATATATATATATATATATATATGCGTGATTATGTGCATTTCTTCTTGTCTCTCTCGCACTCTCTTTATTATCGTTAACTTCTTATAGACTTTTCTAAGTGCCACCATCACTCTGATAATTTGTATTCATATTATCGATTTTCAGCATGTTTTTAATGATAAATCATGCATTCCAGATACCACGATTTTATTAATTGGATCATTGATACTTATGTTTTTTTAAATTTAAATTAATGATTTCCTACCTCCCCATACCTACATTACCTCCCTTACCTCTCCTACCTACCAATACCTCCCCTACTTCCCCATACCTCCATTAACTCCCCTACCTCCCCTACCCCCATATCACCCATAAAACCCATACCTCCTTACCTGCCATACCCCCCCCCCCCCCCTCTCCCCACCATGAACTGCCCTATGTGTGTATCTAGGCTAAGGTTCACAAATCATTACACCTGTTTGGTTATCAATCAATAGTAGCTCACCTGTATCGATTACCTGGGATGGTCCTTATTCTAGACAGGTGAGATACAAAGAGGGGTCACGTACTGGATATATTTGTAAATACGAAACATCGATCTATGATTAGTTTAATAATATCACGTTATACCAATTATATCTTATACCGTTCACTATAGGATCGTATACAAGGGCAATAGAGGAATTGATCATAGTTTACCCATTAATCTTGATCTCTCTCAACTTTGTATTGTTCAAAAGGATGATAAGTTATACGCTAGGTACCAACTTCAGGTGCAGAAGCCGTCGAAAGGATACCAGAGTTGGTATTCCTATCAGCTAAGGGGGTCAGTTCCTGTTTAATTTCGCTGTTTTCTCTTCTAGATATATTCAGTAATATACAAATTTATGCAACCTTTGGCGTCTTTATAGGGGAACCTCACTTCTGTAGAAAAATAGTCAGTATCTAATTGTCATCAGCATGTCATCAAGTTGACATCATGATCGGCATCTTGTGGTCACGTGTACATGTCATGTGACGTGATCATTAAACATAAACTCTACTGCACCCCTGGGGAACGGAGTGGTCTAGCGGTAGAGAGCTGGATTGCTAACCAGTAAGTCTCGAGTTACGGGTTCAAGTCAGTGGACCGTCCCTGAGTCCACACAACTCTGATGGGTACCTAACTCACGTCAGGGAAAGTATAGGCGGCTGGGCATAGTGCTGACCACACTATCTCTACATATGCCGAGGTCACAGAAACATGTGAACTCTACTTCACTTGCCCTATAGACCGTCAGGTTTGAAAAGGAAACTTTTACTTTTTTTTCTTCTGCATCCCACCGTGTTGACTGCTGTCTAGTAATGTTTTGTATCACTTGGTATCCTTCGTATACATATCGTATTACGGGAAGCTGACAGCTGTGTATGACAACAGATGTCTCAATTTACTTTGAGAAATGATAAAGCTGTGGTCCACCCCAATGATGTCGTGCTCAAGTTATAGTTTTTAACATACGTACACAGACAGACGCACATACGTACACAGACACAGACACACATACGTACACATATACAGACAGACACACGTACACAGACAGACACACATACGTACACAGACAAACAGACATACACATAGACAGACAGATACACATACGCTGACAGACACACATGCAGACATACAGACACAGACGTACAGACAGACACACAGACATACACAGACACACACACAGACATACACAGATACATACACACACACACACAGACAGACACACATACGTACATAGACACACATACACAGACAGACACACATACACAGACAGACACACATACACAGACACACATACAAACAGACACACACAGACAGATGTACATACACAGGCAGACACATATACACATACACAGACACAAATACAAACAGATACCCACAGACAGATGCACATACACAGGCATACACATATGCACATACACACCTACACAGGAACATACAGAAAGAGACAGACACACATATCCAGATAGACAGGCATACGCAGACAAACGTACACAGACAGACACACACACAGACACACAAATATACATAAGATTGCAAAACTTTTTTTCCACACAGAAAGATGTATAGTGCCGAGATTTGTCAAAATCACGATTTAGATTTTTTTCCTTAATTACAATACTTCTCCCTATACTCTGAAAAAGTAATTTAAAAAGTAAATACTTGCATCACCTAAATTACGTTGAGTCTCCTGAGACCCATCTCAAAAGACACTTGCAATGCATCGGCTACCTATTTCTATCGAATGGTGAGAATATTTCCTTTTCCTTTCTTCGCATTACAATTGTTAAATTACCTAGAGTGAGTTCCTTCCTTTAACGATTATATAATTAACATCTATAATTGTACTAATGACTTTAAGCAATTGGTAAAACAAAAATAGTAGTTTAATGGGTGCGCGGACCTTTGACCACAGGTGCTTTGACCATAGGGCGTTTGACCATAGGGGGTTTGACCACAGCGGACTTTTGACCATAGGGGCTTTGACCATAGGGGGTTTGACCACAGCGGGCCTTTGACCATAGCGGTGCTTTGACCATAGGGGGTTTGATCATAGGGGGTTTGACCATAGGGGGTTTGACCACATGTGTTTTCTCAGCAGAGGGTCTTTGATCACAGGTGGTGTATCAACTGGTGTTTGATCACAAGCGCTGTGTCCGGCTTTGATCATATGTGTGATACAATTAACACGATTTTATACATGTTTCCTGAGAGTACGTTAATAGAAATTAACATGTATTTAAAAAAAGCCAAGAACTATATTTTAGTCTCCACATAAAGGCTGGTGCTAGGCCTCATAGATTTATTTTAAATATAAATGAAACACAAATAATGCGACATATATCAAGTTTCACAAATAAATAATGTAGATGTACTTGAAAATACATAGCATATATAAAGGATAAAAGGATAAAAAATGATACAAAACTTGCCAACAATATAGTAAAAGATGTAATACATAAAATGGTTAACTAAATGACAGATGTGCTATAGCACGCAAATATGTCAGTACATCTGTTTGACCATATGTCTGGACAGCACGTTGTACTTTTTCGTGCAGCATCTTGTATCGCTTCTCAGCTGGGTAGCTGGCATGTCGAAATTTAAAATATAATTTAGCAACTTTTAAAATAAATCCTTACCATATATGGACAGCATTGGACAAACCACCTGAGATCAAAGACCCTATGTGGACAAAACACCTATGATCAAAGCCGGACGCAGCGCTTGTGATCAAACACCAGTTGATAGACCACCTGTGATCAAAGACCCTCTGCTGAGAAAACACCTGTGGTCAAACCCCCTATGGTCAAACCCCCTATGATCAAACCCCCTATGGTCAAAGCACCGCTATGGTCAAAGGCCCGCTGTGGTCAAACCCCCTATGGTCAAAGCCCCTATGGTCAAAGCTCCGCTGTGGTCAAACCCCCTATGGTCAAACCCCCTATGGTCAAAGCACCTGTGGTCAAAGGTCCTAGGACCGTTTAATGAAATAGTGGGCGGTGAGCTTCCTATGTTTTCGGGCTTTCAAGAGAGGCATAGGGTCATACATAATTGACGTCACGCTTTTTTGACGATCCCCCCCCCCTTTCCTCCGTCACACATTGTGACAAAAAGCCAGATCCCTCTCTAAAATGGCATCACACCTCAGTCTACAACCCCCGCCCCTTCAAAATTGCAGTTGAACTTTTCTTAAAACATCGATATTACGCCAAAATCTTGTCTGAACTCTGTCAACATAGAGTATTTTAATCAATTCCTATTACAATTTATTAAAACAGTTTGCTAAAACGCGAAACAGCGACTAAAACTCGTTTTCTAACATTGTTTTTTTTATAATGCAAAAGTGTGACGTCATACCATTTGTCACACTTCTCCCCCCCCCCCCTTACGAGTGTGACGTCACTTATGACGACCCCTATGATGAGATATAATGTAGGAAATCGCAGCTTTATACTAACCAAACCATAACTCGCTTAGCACTGTAAACGACAGGATTTGTACCGTAAAGGCAGGATTTGTATCGTAAAGGCAGGCTTTGTTTCGTAAAGGCCTGCTTTGTACCGTAAAGGCAGGCTTTGTGCCGTAGAGGTAGGCTTTGTACCGTAAAGGCAGGCTTTGTGCCTGTAAGGCCGGCTTTACAGCAGATTATGTCGAGATAACAGCATCTCCCGGCAAATACCAACCTGTCCTTCAAAGATTTTCCTTTATCTGAACACAGCATAGTGATCAGCAGAAAATAAACGGGCAATTTTCGCCCGGGTATTCGGTCATTTTTGACATTCGGCCCACGCGGTTGCTGGTTAGTGCGCATGCGCAGTTGTCAGACACGCAGAGTGACGTAATTATAAAGCATAATGTAGGTTTGGAGATTATTTCCTTACGAGGTAGATGTTAGAGATATTGCTGCGGAGTTACAAACATGTATGCGGTGTGGGTATTGGTTTTGTCAGGTAATGTGGTATGGGGGGGGGGGGGGTGAAACTAAAAGGTGGTGTGGGTATTGGTTTTGGCAGGTAATATGGTGGGGGGGGGGGGTGAAACTAAAAGGTGGTGTGGGTATTGGTTTTGTCAGGTAATATGGTGGGGGGGGGGGTGAAACTAAAAGGTGGTGTGGGTATTGGTTTTGGCTGGTAATGTGTTGGGAGTCATCTAGCTTGTGATGTTTTTTGCTAAGCCTAATTCAGGTGTACATATCCCTAACCATGACCCAAGTCATTATAACAGTTAACTTTTTGACAAAGTTCAATGCTCTCTTATTTCTAGTATTTGTTTCTGTGTTTTCTCAGATACGTACAACATATTATGTTGGTACTTCGCCATGCTATTAATGAGCACTGATTGAAACAAAAAGATAGATCTTTAATTCATTACATTAAAATTTATACCCGGATGGTCATAATAGTTTCTTTCTCTCTTTAACTCTCCATCTCTCTTTGTCTCTGTCTCTGTCTCTCTCTCTCTCTCTTTGTCTCTGTCTCTGTCTCCGTCTCTCTTTATCTCTCTCTGTCCCTCTCTGTCTTTTTGTCTCTCTCTATCCCCCTCTCGACCCCCACCCCCTCTCTATCCCCTCTCTGTCCCCCCCCCCCCCCCCACTTTCTGTCTCCCTCTCTCGTATTCGGACATGGCTGGCTCCAACAATGCTCATCAGCCCAGCAGACCGTTACTTGATGTAGAATCAAACATTTCTCGTACCCCTATAGGGCTGGTAAGTAGGTCACCAACCAGTTCTATGGCTCATGCAGGTTTTATTGAGCCGTAGAGCTGTTTGGTGACCTACTTACCAGCCCTATTGTCAGCTGCTAGACCCGTGTGTTACCACCCATCATTTACTGTATCCAATGATACAAGGGACCCTTTGATGTAGGGACAGCATACGGACCGTAACCCCACGCCGATGGCTATTATCTGAAACATAGTAACTTTTGTTAAAGAAAAGTATAAGTTCTTTTTGAAAATGTTAGCAAAAATAAATGTTTTCATTCGAGTAAATGTCGTTCGACAAAATGTCGTCATTTAAGTACATTTCCCCGGACAGATGGGGCTCAATAGATGGGGAAAGCAAACCATCTAGTAGTAGACAAACAACTGCTGGCTTGTAGTTTGTTCTTGGATGGACAATGGCTAGGAAATCAATTCCGTCAAAAAAATAAATAAATTTAAAATCGTTTATATGGTACATGTCGTATTGACACATAATACTCATTTGGAGGAAATGTTGGAAGAAATCCTTTCCAATATTACAAGTAAGCACGAAGAAGAAGTACATGTCGTAAATTAAGTAAATTTTGACAGCTGGATAAATGTCAGTTAAGTAAATGTCGATAGTTGAGTAAATGTCGTCTGAACGAACGTCGACAGCAGACACAGGAGCCATTAAAAATCTAGCCACTGGGCAAACCAAAGCTACCGGAAGTGATCTGTTTCTGAACTCCGCCATTCCTTTCAGCCCCAGCCTCTTTTAGAGCCCACAACCCACCTATCTGATTGGTCAAGATGATTGAAGGAGAATTGAAAAAAACACCGTTCTTGGTCCCACTTTTTGTCTAAAAAGATTGATCAGGCATTGTCCTTCACCTTTATATCTGGCCCGAGACTGTCCGAGAAAAATGTGGCGAGCGTTTGAAAAAAATCCGAGTAAAAAACAATTTTATTAAATTAAATCAGATTGTTATTATGCTAAATTTGATTACAATTAATTAAAAACTGAGCCGAATCTTAGGGTTTTCACGGAGTAAAATATTAAGGTAAATAACAAATATGTGTAGTCCATACAGAATCCATATGATATACCCAGTAGCGTACGCAGGGGGGGGGAGCAGGGGGAGCGGCCGCTCCCCCTCTGGCCATTTTCAGCAAAGTGGCGCCTTTTTGGAAACTTTTTAAACTCAAAGTTTTAAACAATGATATTTGTTAAAAAAATATTTTTGGCCGGCACATCTATGTAAATCACAAGATTTCTTTTCATTCAGCAATTAAGCATTATTGTACTAGTCTAGTAGTGTCTACGTTTACAACACGTATTAACAGCTGCATCAGTTTGCCATTCTAAAAATAACTATTACGATGCATTGCAATGTTTAAAAAACCTTTACGGGTAGTACCACTTGGCAAGAGGGGTGTTAAGTTTAAGGCAACTGTATAATGTATTTGCTTACGAATAATTGAATTACAAAATGTTATACATAAAACTTCACACATAATCACTCTATATATACAGTTTGAATCGTGTGATTAATTAAAAAAAAATTACAATACAGAAACAAATACAACTGATGAAGTAGTAGTATTCTTACAGTTTGGGCGATAGTGATTACGATTACAAATTATATGAAAAAGTTACAAACCCCTCCCCCATGGACCCCTCTGTAAAAAAAAAATATTGTCATAATACCACTGCTACTTATTTAAATCTATTTCTGTAATATATATTTGTGTAATATATATTTGTGTAATATATATGTATGTTTATAACAGTCATCTAAAAACTGACGCTATGTTCACTCTGAGTTGGTTATCTCCCCCCCCCCCCCCACACACACACCTCACTACCACAATTGTGTAGAGCGACATTAATGTCACACCTAGGTATACACTGGGTTGGATAATTGACGTAAAGTGAACGAACAGTGGTGAATGAAGTTGAACCCACCTCCCCCCCCACAACCCACCCCGAACTGATCTGTTAAGTAGATGTAGAAAAACGCGTAGTGATGTAACAAAATACCATGCCGCCAAAAAAAAATTAGCTTTTTAAACGTAAAACTCTGTGAATATTATTTTTGCAAATACCAGTAAAAAGGTGTGTGATCAATACAGTGATCTAACCCAAAGCTATCACTATGTTAAAAATGATCGTTAAAGAACACAAAGAAGCAGTAGTTATTTAAAAATATATGATCTGAATTAAAAGACCGATATTTAGTTAAATGTAGGCTTTTATTCCGAATGTTTTTCTTTTGTATTGAAAAGCGTGGTTTTATACCAACTCTGATTTTAAAAACTTTCATTATGCTGTAGTACTTTAGCATTTATGATGACGATATATTAAATTATGATTATAGACAAAAACATTTTGTAAACACAAATAGTGTTAAACAATTTCATTATATTCTAAAGTAATTATTTATTTGTTTTGAGATTCATAATTAAATGTGTAGATATATACATATTTATATTAAGAGAGTGATTATTTCCCCTATTTCACTTGTCTTAAATAATTTTCCAGGAATTATTATGTAAGAAATTTGTTTACAAGAATTACAAAACAGATTGTGTTACGTTCACTGTTTTTCGTTGTAGTGTGTGTAGATTTATTTTTTTTTTTTTGTTTAGATTGATACAAGTACAAGTTTTGTTTTGTCGGCCTACATTGTGTGTTTTTTCTTATTTCTTCAGAGTGCTACTTTCAATTTATCTTACATCATAGCGAAGTAATGACATACAGCTAGTAATTTATATATATATATATATATATATATATATATATATATATATATATATATATATATACAGGGGCGTAGGGAGGGGGGGCGGGGGGTGCGGACCGCACCGGGTGACACAATTTAGGGGGGTGACACCAAGGCGAAAAATAGCAAAATATATAGAGAAAAACTTGAGGGGGGGGGGGTGCAAATCGAAAGTTTAAGGGGGGGGAGGTGCAAATCGAAATTTTGAAAGTTTGTCCCCGGGAAGGGTCGCTACGCCTCTGGGGGCGTGACACCATTAAGTACCGCACCGGGTGACACCCGACCTCGCTACGCCACTATATATATATATATATATATATATATATATATATATATATATATATATATATATATATATATATATATATATATATATATATATATATATATATATATACATAATACACGTATATAGAACGTGTTAAAAATTCGGCGCCTTTTTTTGTTCTTTTCGCTCCCCCTACAACGAAAACCTGGATACGCCTCTGGATATACCCCAAGTAGAGCCGGCATTGTTTACACACTTATGGCTCAAGGGTTGGAGGTTAATCTTTTTAATAAATATAGAGAGAGCAAATAAACAGCATTTTAATTAATAAATCGTATGGAATGATATGACAGTAAGGAAATTATATTAAAATGTGTAATAATAATCATTAAAAAAGTTTTAAAAAACCCACGTTTTCTGATTGAACTAAAAAGTAGAAAATAAATGCTATAGGCCCTACATCACAATAATGCAAGCGATCACTCTACTATAAGCGAGCAAAAACGTGGGGCGCCGAAGTAAAAGTTATATTACTATTGATTAGATAATACTATTGACTTTTATTAGGGAGCTTGTAGAGAGTCAACAGTATTAGAAACTGTAAGAAAATCACGGCGCCCCACGTTTTTGCTCGCTTATAGTAGAGTGATCGCTTGCATTATTGTGATGTAGGGCCTATAGCATTTATTTTCTACTTTTTAGTTCAATCAGAAAACGTGGGTTTTTTAAAACTTTTTTAATGATTATTATTTTCTACTTTTTAGTCTTTGTCTGTTTGTTTGCATTAAAATCTTGCTATCGATTTTATCTTTTCACTTTTTTTGGGTAAACGAAGACAACTCGTAAAAAGACAACTCGTAAAAAGACAACTCGTAAAAAACTCGTTGTTTGAATACGTTACTGACTAGAACACATAGATTTGAACCCGTGTCGAGTGGGATAGCAATCGTGTGCCCAACCACTCGACCATATCGTCTCCCCCAAACTGGCCTACCTCCTGTAAGTTTAAACTCGGTTCAAGCTAAATTCTCTGCCCCTAAGCCTGTGGCGACATGTGATCGTTCGCTTCACTGCGCGCGAGGTACGCGTCGCTGGTTTTTTTTCTAATGGCTAGCAGAGGAGAATTATATATATAGATTATATAGCGGTCTAAAATGCTCAATAAAATGTTTCCATTGATCAATTTAGTAATAATAACAATTGAATATTCAATGGTCATCCAAAAGAAAGCTTCCCTGAAAATTTCAGCGCGCTAGCTAACTGGGAAGTGCCAGAAATTTCGATCGCAAGATTTGATTGGAAAGACAAACACACAAACAGAGAAAGCAAGTTAAAGAAAACGTGGGAAAAATATGTTATTATGTGGTCTTGCTAATGGTATATCACGTGATAATTACCGTTACCAGTAAGTTGTGCAAACGGAAAAAATGCGCAAATACAAACTAATCACTAATGTCGTCAAATTTCGTGGAAAAATGTTTTGTTACGCTACAAGGTAAGCGTGGTTATTCATTGACAGAGTGTATAAACGTTCGATTTAATTAAGAAAATAAAACTGCCCGTGCGCACTTTTTTGAGTTCGTAGTTTTCCGTTGCGCAGTTTTCCGTTGCGCAATTTTCCGATGCGCATGTTTCCGGTCAACGATAATAACATATAACATTTCCACGGACCACCATGCATCACCTTATTTAGCAATCCCAGACCTCCTCCTTCCTACCGCCCACATTAAACCAAGGCACTCTTTGATACTAAAATAAACTACTGAATTCTCATGATTTTAGAGAAAAATATCTATTTAAAATATTCGAAGAATGACCCATGAGAATTATATATAAATTATATATATATATATATATATATATATATATATATATATATATATATATATATATATATATAATTTATTTATTTATTTATTGTTTACATTTCTTTACGAGATTTAAAGCTGTATAAGAATTGATTGTTCCATTCTCTTATATTTGGGTATCCAATCCAGGCTACTGGTAGATTCCAAAATTGCTATGATATCTCAGTAATCATTTCGTCCTACACATTTGCCCTGATTTATTATTTTTAAAATGTAAACAGTTTTATTATTATTGTTAACGTTATAGACATTTAGCATTTCATAAAGAGCTAAAAGCATATGAACAATCAAACAATGAAATATCTATAAACACGGTGAATAAATTTGTCTATAATATGGTATTTGTAAACTATGTTTCAATGTGTGTAATCACATTGAAGGATAAACCCGTAACATATAAACCAGAGCTTATGCAACAATTTTAATATATCTTACATAATTTGAAATACACATCCATAAAAGTGTTGGCTAAGATAAGCTAAACCACTGCTGATGAGTAACTTTTGGCTCTTCCGTCTCAAAAGGTTGCTCTTACATAATTTGAAATACACATCCATAATAGTGTTGGCTAAGATAAGCTAAACCACTGCTGATGAGTAACTTTTGGCTCTTCCGTCTCAAAAGGTTGCCGACCCCTGCGCTATGCGGATCTTTGTGATCTTCTAATCTAATCGAACTGTTGTCTTTTCTAGTTCTACGTATATTTATATTAAGGAAACTTTTAAAGAAAAACATCTGTTCCACAAGGATTACTGTCCCACTGTTATTGAAAGTAGAACTTTACTTCTGTATAAATTATTTTCTTATTACATCTAAAGGTTTGTTATTATACATACAATAAGACTATTATTAATACAAATAGAAAATTTAAATTCTAAAGAAAAATATAAACGAATTTTTGTGTTTAATGTAAATTTTAGAAACAACAACAAAGAATTTTTTTTTTTAAATACTGTTTTATTACTCTATATTTTTGGAAACATTTCTAAATTGTATCCTTTTATATTTTGATTTCTATTACATGGGAAGTAACTGGTAATAATTACTATCCAATATGAAACAATTAAATTTTACAAGACTGTATGTTATCCAATTTTATTAAACAAAAGTGTACTCATGTAAAAAAATAATAATTAAGGGATGTAAAATAAATAAAAACTCCCCATTACCAAACAATTAGACAATAGGTTAATTTCAAACATTTTAGCAGCGCTATTGAATGTCTGAAGTCATGATACATGTTAGTGTGTGACTTTCTTACACTAACCTTTGATTTGTTAATAACTGCAGCAACCAATCAGTGATCGAGGTAGTGGATACAACGAACCAATCAGAATTTGGCTTTTATTTCTTGTCACATGGCTTTCTCTACCAATTCAACAAACATAACACGAGGAGCTTAAATTGGTGTCAAAATATTCACTCTATATATCTATAAGTATTTTCTGTATTTGTTCTGTTCTCATATTTGGCATTCTGTGCAACGAGTAGACAGTAAAGGAAATATGATTTTTCTCGAACTTTATCGGCCCATTTGAATGACCCGGCATTTTATAGGCAGTGGCTAAAAAGATAACTCGGGGAGCGGACCGTCACCCCAACCCCCCCCCCCCCCCCCACAGGAGCACCTCTACTCACCCCTCTCCCTTCGAACTAAATGTATTTTGAACATATATTTTTATATATTATTCCCCCATCCCCGAAAATTTAGTCCTTCCCCCCTCCCCGCCGAAAGTTCTAAGTAACCCTCATTCCCCCAGAGAAAAAAGTCTGAAAGAAACACTGGCAACAAGAAGTTATATAGTTTGCATAGCCATGTAGCTTCTCTTTTTAACCATTTTATCTTTCAATTAATCTTAGTGTCTCCATTACAGACCTAATCAAAACATCTAACACGCAGGTAGGGGTGGGGGGAAGGTGCCTATATTTTTTTTAATTAATGGAGGCGCTTTGATAAAATGCACCTAAACCCCTCCACCAAGTTCATGTATAGGTTTAGAACGACTTCCTGGAATAAAGGGAGGGTAGGGGGGGCTCATGTCATATGGTGTGGGGCGACGTGGTCGAATGGTAGAGCGTTTGGCTGCTAGCCCGAAGGTTTCAAGTTCGGATCTCGGTTCGGATTTGTGACCGAAGGACGTCGCTGGATCGACCCAGCTCTGATGGGGGACCTGACTTGAGTTTGGGAAGTAAAGGCGGCTGGGCATAGTGCTGACCACGGCATTCCTTCATATACCGAGGTCAAGAAACATATGAACTCTAGTTATCTGCCCAATGGTTCGCTAGGTATATAGAGGAATCTTTACCTATAGATGTATGACATCACAACACCGACAGTACAGGAGGTTAGTACTGTACCAACGAATAAAAAGACACAATATGATGTAGCATTTACTTCCAGGTCATTGCACTTTTATTAGGTTCAGTGTTTCTTCCAGACTTTTTTCTCCGGTGGGGGGGGGGGGGGGGCTGGGGTGAAGGGCGGACTAAAATTTTCGGGGGTTGTTGGGAGGGGTGGGGGGTGGGCGGCCACTTAAGAGTATATAGGCCTATTTTCTATATAAATTCCATTTCGTTCGGGGGGGGGGGGGGGGTGGGGGGGGTGGGCGGTGGGCGATAGAGTTTCTTGTTGACAAAAATTATTATTGCTCTTTATAATATTAATTAGCAACAAAAACATTAATTCAAATTGATTATAGTATTCATTAATTTAAAAGACAAAAATTGTATTAATATATAATGTATACATATATATTAATACTTATAATTTAATTTATTAAGCAAACAGCAATGTGCATTGAAACACCCTTGGTTGTAATACTAAATTATTTTAATTTTAAAAACTCTATTACGAATTCTTGACATTTAAAGAATATAATTATATCGTATTTCTGATCAACCCATGAACTACAAAAATCACTGACTGAATTCCGCTTTATGCATTTACATTTTCTAAGAGAGTTTAGTTTTGAAAAAAAAATTACCAGTTTCTGAAATTTAAAATTATCAAATAATTAAGTCTTCATGTAGTTTAGTCTCTTAAAACGAACCAAGCATAGTAATTTTTGTTCTTATTTCAATTCACTTTTCCTTAAGACGTTCTTTCTACCTTGAGAAATGGCAGGCTAGATACAAACCCGCCATCGTCGATAAAAACAACGAGATGTAAAACCAGTGTTCTGTTACTCAGTAGCTTATTGACTTTTTCAGTTTGGCTTCTTAAGGATTTGATTATCTTACCGGCTACAGACTTCGATCCGAGTTTTACTTTAAAAAAAAACCCACTGCTTTCCCGGCACGATACTGCCATGTTGATTATCACGTGATCAGACAAACGTAGGACGGAAGGCCAGTTTTCTGTGGTGTAAGTTTAAGAAAGTGAACTGGTGTACAGAACTAGCATCTGTGGTGTGGGTGGCTATGTCGCCTACAGCTATAGATCTGGTTCCATTAAGGTTGTTTTTTTTTACAGTAATTTGTTTGGAATGAGATTGAAATAAGTTCCATTGTACTGGTGATATTTGATGACGTGTAGCTACATCTGTTCATGTGGGAGCCAGTACTGGGTTAAGTTTCTATAGGGGTCGTTAGGTTGATGTAGGGGTCGTGAGATTAGGTAGGGATGTTTACGTTAATGTGAGGGTAGTAAGGTGGGTCTAGGGGTAGTTAGGTTTATGTGGGGGTGGTTATAATAGGCAGGAATCGTTAGGTTTGTTCGGGGATCGTTAGTTATTTAAGGATCGAACGAATTGATAGGTTTTGCGCTAATTAAAAGCTTCTATAGGGATCATTCTATTTATGCGGTGATCGCTATGCTTATGCGTGAAGCTTACCGTTCTATTTTTGCGATGAATGTTTGTTATTGATGGGATCCTAAATTTTTTATCAGCTTCAGTTGATCTTTGTGATAAGTCACCTGTACCGGGGATCATTTTAGCTCAGGTCAGAGGCGTAGCTAGGGGAGGGCGGGGAGGGCGGCCGCCCCGGGCGCCGACCCTAGGGGGCGCCAAAAGGGGTAGAAAAAAAATTGAAAGCTCATTTTAAGCTGCAGTTTTGAATTATAAACAGCTAAAATAAAGAAATGTAACGGCTGAGAGCCTTTGCATACTGATTTAACTGTTTTCTACCTTGGTTGTGTAACTGTAAAACGTATATCTTTAAGAAACAGTGACCGGAAAAACCGCTTTCCAGCTTTCCTAGATGGGGAGGGGGGGGGGGGGCGCTTTTTCGAAGACTAGAATCGGAAAAATTCACACCGGATTAAGGAATAAACCGATATCGCCTAGAAAAGAAACCCATTGAGCTAAAGCGTATTTTAAGATTGTGTAACATAAAAATAGAGTTAGCAGACTGTCTGAGCGGGTGGATGGGAAGCGACACTCTTTGCCAAAATGTTAAGAGAGAAGAAAATTAGTATATTGTACTGATTATTACTTTGTTCAATTTAACTGATAATTCAAAATTGCAATATTGGCCTACTATTATCGAAATTGTTCTAAAGATACAACCAAAAGTAGACCAAATAAGGTTTGCACCTTCTACAAAATACTCTAAAGCAGTGGTTCTTAATTTTTTGGAGTACCGAACCCAACCAGTTTCATATGCGCAATCACCGAACCCTCCTTAATAGTTGTATCGTCCACAATGAGAAAATCCGATCGTGAATCCTATGAGTCAGGTGTGTGTCTTGACCTCCGCGGAAGCACTGAGACTGAATTACCGAACCTCTCGGGTTCGATGGAGCCCACTGTTCTAAGCTCTTATGATTTTCTACGTGTTATTCGTTTCGGCATCTTAAGGGGAAATTAATTGGCGTCAAGTGAAGTTTTAGGGAACGACAATCAGCGTAATTGTTAATTTTTTTTCCAGACTGTCGCACACACAAACACACACACACACACACACATATATATATATATATATATATATATATATATATATGTATGTATGGGGGGCGCCAAACTGAAGGTTCGCCCCGGGCGCCGGGAGGGGTCGCTACGCCTCTGGCTCAGGTGCCCCTTGCATGCAGTGACGTAAGCTAAGTGCCCGGGGCAGCACTGTACAGAACAAAATCAATGACGACATGGGATCCGAACCCGGGACTGACGGGAAATATACTCTCACTGTGCAACAACGTCACACATCACTTGGTCGAAATTTATTATTCTCTACTACTTGAGACTCTTACTCTTAGGGAACTAGCCTAGGCCCCCCCCCCCCTATTTCCACGGACAGCACGTCCCCTCTGGCATGAGTTGCCTATAATTAAAGAGACCAGCAAATGAATTAATCATAAATACTTCTAATTACAACATGAAACAAAATACAACTGACACGTTATGATTGTCCTGATGATACAAAAAAAAAGAATAGCTCACATAAAGTATAGGATGGGACGCCCTAAAGAGACATGCACACCACCCCATTCTGTCCATAACATTTTTTTCAAATAAAGTATAGGATGCGACGCCCTAAAGACACATGCACACCACCCCATTCTGTCCATAACATTTTTTTTATGGCTACAGCAAGACAACTGCGCTCGCCATTCATCCCCGCTAAGCGTAGAATGACGTCATAAACAGTGTGACGCACGGACGTGAGATTATTTATGAAGCTGTTGCTGTTGACATGCGCGGGATAGGCAGGCGCCATATTTGTTTCGCTTGAATGTTGCGTCTGAAATATCGACAATTTCCACGCCCGAACACGCCTTGTGCATTAGAAGTGTTTTGTTGGTTCAGTTTTTTAACTTCCCCTAGTGGATTTACGGTTCTGCTCTTTACAAAATGGACCTTTGTATCGTAAATAGATCAAAGGTTGAGATTAAAAAACTTTTCTAAAAGCTAAGATAAATCATTAGAACATTTTAAATTTTTTATTAAAACTTCTTTCTAGATTCTAAGTGCCTTTACTTATTCAATAAAAAAAGAGAAAATGGCTTTGGAAAATTTAAGTAGGCGAGTTCAGTAACTTTACAAGATTGGGGTGAGGGGTATGGAACGCACCGGGTGACACCACAGCAAAATTTAGCTTATGTTAATGATAAAGTATATTTTTCCGCGTAGGTGATTAGCTTATTAAACGTATGTATAACATTAGGCATTGGGGTGACACCAAATTATCTATAGTTTAAATATACCATAACACAGTCGATGATGGTGGTGGGTCACCCCGAGTGACCGCACCGGATTTCACCCGACCTAGTGACGCCAATGGATGAATCACAAACCGAGGATATTAATGTGGTTTTAATTGACGTTATGAATATGATGTTCCGCTACTTCTGTATGAGGATGTTAATGTGGTTTTAATTGACGTTATGAATATGATGTTCCGCTACTTCTGTATGAGGATGTTAATGTGGTTTTAATTGACGTTATGAATATGATGTTCCGCTACTTCTGTATGAGGATGTTAATGTGGTTTTAATTGACGTTATGAATATGATGTTCCGCTACTTCTGTATGAGGATGTTAATGTGGTTTTAATTGACGTTATGAATATGATGTTCCGCTACTTCTGTATGAGCTGCCAGCTATAACTCATCAGAGTTTTCTGTCTAGGGAACTTCACTTAAGCTGACTACGCCAGTTCACCATCATGGCGGTGTCTGCCTGATGTTCTCAAATCCATGTAATTATCAAATGCATCTTTCCCGTTTTTTTTAGCCAATTTAAACATTCTTTATTCGTATGTTTTACACAGTAGAGCCACGAAAGAAAAACACATAACACATGCAAATGTAATTTCTCAGGTCAAAAGGTAAAAAAAAAACTTTAAAAAATCTGTTAACAGCCCTACCCCATCTCTCCCCTCCCCCATCCTAATCTTCTTTAATTACATCTCCACTCATACCCCAATGATACGACCATACCCCGGGGACGGGGCAACACTCGTTAGACGCGGAGTCACCTCAGCTCCGGGCGTGACTCCGAAAGTTGTTTCATTACTTGAATTTGTAGCTTACGATTGTAGAGAGGGATAAAAAAATTCTTCGCTGTTTGTAATTCTGTTTTTTTTTTAGTTTTTTTTTAATGCTACAACGTATTACCCCGCAGACTTTTAGCAAGGATCAGTTTAAAATCGATAAACAAGATCTTGTAACTTTTCAATTAGTTTTTTTAATACTAATTTTTTTTACTTGTTTCGTTAAACATTTTTGTTCAGATTCCATATTTTGCAATAGCAATTTTAAAACTAGTTCGTTTGGTTTAATTATGTTATGTCACATATTCCAAAGACGTACACCTGTCAGTTTATTTACACACTGACACACATACAAACACACGCACACAATATTTGTAACATTATAAGGCTTGTTCTGAAAGCTGGAGGCACTGAAAAAGCGCTAGTAATATTTTACAATGTTACAGAAATGTCAATTGATAGTAAAATTCATTAAAGAATAGGCCATTATGCATTAAAAGTAATTTCTAACAAAGCCTATAAGACAATAATACAAATAAATAACCAACAAAACAATTATTTTAGTTTTTTAAATGGAAATTTTTCGTAACCCAACGTTCCATGAAAATCAGGAAAACATTAACGAAAATATTCTGAAATTTAAAACAAAAATACTTTTTTAAACAAAAATCTATACAACTATTTACATTTACTTTTTAAGGTCGTTGAAGAACCTTATAGAAAATAAACATTATTGTTCCGTTGTGTACATGAGTTGCATGTATCAGTAGCCGAGTACTCACGAACGTTCGGGCATGGATGCAGGTCATCGCTGAGATAGAAATCTGGACCAGATGAATACGTACGAGATAGCAGACGTCTAATTATTTCAAGGGCCCCCGGGGAAATGGCTCGTGTTAAAAAAAATCAATGGCGCGGTTTAGAAAAACACACGACAACAAATCACGTGATGTCCGTAAGTGGCCAGTTAAGTCGCGCCGGGCAAACCATCTAGGTACTTAAGGGTTGCCAGATAGGTATTGATGAGCAGTGTATACCCAAACAGATCTTCACAGGCTATGTGGAATATTTTGTACATCTAGCGAAGTGCAGCAGTAAGAATGGTATACATGCTGGTATATAATGGTATATAAAAGGTATAAGAATGGTATAATTCTGATTTTAAAGCAATAAAAAAAAATAAACAAATAAAAATAATAAAAAAATCGAAGACCTCACTAGCCCATACCCACCCATAACACTCCCATGCACTGAAGCACGTGGACCCCCGAAATGACCCCTGTGCACCCCACCAACGGAACAATTAAATTCGAGGTAACGCCAAGCCCTTGGGCTAATTCGTTCTCAGACAAAATTCCACAAAATATCCCCCCCCCCCACCCTTATCCTGCAAAAAAAAAAACTTCTTGGAAAGCCATCAGAAAGAAAGCCTAGGACTAGCCCCTCTCTACCCTCGAACAAGCCCGTACTTCCTTACCGAAAATAAAATCGTCCAACCCATTAAATATGATAACCCCCCCCCCCCCCCCAGATAAACTGTACCCAATAACCGCTAAACCATCTCTGATCAAACAAACAGTTTGAAGAGCAAAACACTGTATTAAAAGCTTAGCAAAGGTTTCTTCAAATTATACTTTTTAAGTTCATTGTGAAGCGCGTGGAATAAGAGCCAGACACGCAAGGTATTTCTTATCAATGGACGACAAACAGACAAACGTGTGTGCCCCATTAATGCGATGTTTGTTTAATACAAATCCCGAGCGATTAGTTCACCGCGTGGCCCGGAGATTATCTTGACCGATTAAGGTAATCCGGTGGTCGATAACTGCATTGGGGGGTTTATAGAGCTACAGTCACACATGACTGAGCGATTCTCTCAAGTGCTTGTTCAATAACACTACTTAGAACCGATCAAATATTTGCCATTGTCTACCTGAAGTATGTTTTATTATGCTTAGATTCAATCAAATATTTGCTATAGTCTACTTGAAGAATGTTTTATTAGGCTTAGGTCCAATCAAATATTTACTATTGTCTGTCTAAAGTATGTTTTACTATCACTGTAGAGCTTAGATTGAACTATAAGTGATTTACTGATACGATTTTTGCTTTGTCATGGCTCATTGAGATCGAACGTTCAATAGATTGTGTATATACACGTTTATGTTGATTTGTATTTGTAGGAGTTGTTAAAACAGGCGGTGTTGAGAAGGAAGGGGGAAAGAAGGGGGTGGGACTGGTTGTCGTATAGCGTTTTTTCAGAGTTTGTTAGCTGGTGATTAAAAAAATGAAACTACTCATTTATACCAGCTAGTAATTAAACTTAAAACTGCTATAAAAAAATTACTCTGTTTAATAATACACAAGCTTGTGTGACTGTAAGTTAATAAGTCCCACACATGAGCTCCGCATACACACACTACACACAATGTCACTTACGCTTCATACATACAACACATCGCCATCCCACATCTATCAATCAAACACACACGACACACCACACAGAAACATGTCTGCCTACACATTAAACCCCAATACACCCTTTACCTACATACAACCAAACTCTAACACTGCAAGACCCATCCACGTCTTGTCTCAATTCCACGAATCTCTACGTCACACACTTCAACTTCCATTATAAAACTCTAATAACATTGCAACATCTTAATTATCATCTATCGATAAAAAAAAAACAACTAAATTTTCGAAATCAATGAACTGTTAATTAATTTTTTTTTAAATTATCGATTTCTACCAAAAAATCAATCACCTGTGGGTCGTTAACTTCGAGCCAGTGTTGTATCAATAACCAATCAATCTTGCGGTTCTTGTTCAATGTAGTAAACGGCACATCGTAGTCAATGCAGTTTAAAATAATTGTCTCGATTGTAGTATACAATACACAGTCAACATCTTATCATTGAAATGAATCATCACGGTCAGGGCAGTTGATTATGTGATAATTAAGGCAGTTGATTATGTGATAATTAGGGCAGTTGATTATATGATAATTATGGCAGTTGAATACGTGATAATTAGGGCAGTTGATTACGTGATAATTAGGGCAGTTGATTACGTGATAATTAGGGCAGTTGATCACGTGATAATTAGGGCAGTTGATGACGTGATAATGAGTCCAGGTTCCATGTTAGCGAGGCAGACGAGTGAGGATATCGACTAAGATCATCACGTTTTTCCTGAGTTCACTCAGCTGTAAAAAGTTCTGAAAAATGGATCAGGTGAGGTTACAGACGGCTACGTCGTGTGCTGATTAAACTTCAATGTCCGGTAATGAAGAGGAAACTGCAAGCGAAATACATAAGAAAGGCCAAGAACGAATGACATAAATAATGTGATGTTCTCGAAGATGTTTTAAGAATGGTTTGCAATGTAAAACAGAAGATAGTATACATTTCGTCCTCTGTTCTTCGATTATCACTTTTGTGCTAATTCAATGTATTTTTTTTTTGTTATTTATACTTTACATAGCTAAATAATTTTTAAAAATCCATAACAATTTTAAAAAATGAATTTCATTTTGTCCATGTAGTAATGAATAAAAATATCCCAAAAGAATTGGCGATTTATACTATTTTTATCTTAATACCAAAAAGAAAAGGAGCGATGTAGTAAAACAAAATCTTTTAAAAGCCATCATTCTCAATATTTACCGGAAGTATAAACTACTCTACAAAAATAATGATGGTTTTGATTTAATAGACAC
Source organism: Physella acuta (assembly GCF_028476545.2). Taxonomy (NCBI): domain Eukaryota; kingdom Metazoa; phylum Mollusca; class Gastropoda; family Physidae; genus Physella; species Physella acuta. The sequence goes on from NW_026731597.1 coordinate 88,176, forward strand.
TCAATTTTTGTATTTAAACACCAAAAAATGTCAATGCGGAACCTGTCTTACTGAACCTGTCTAGTAGAATCCATTTTGTTGAACCTTTTTATTGAACCTGTGTAACTGAACCTATCATGCCCTTACGCAGACAGCATCAAACCTGCGATTAGTCTGGGTATTGAATCAGCTCTGTATGGATGAACCCCTACAGACATTTTTTTCACTTCGTATGTTCAGTGACCTTTAAAAACGTATTTTGTCTACTCTCTGTTGGCTGTAGACTACAGCTATTTAAGCTCCAGCTTAGACCGACTGACGAACATCTTTCCCTCTGTCGAGTAACATCATGTTATGAGTTGTCGTGTCTGGGGTTGTCAAAGCAGTTCTATGGAACATCATCTTTTCCTGTTCGTTGGGCAGGTGAAGTAGAGTTCATGTGTTTCAATAACCTCTGTATACTGGGGTATCGTGTGGCCCAGGCACATTATTTCCCCACACGTGAGCTGTGTAGACTCATAGACTTCCTGCAATCTCTAACTCGGGATCCGAACTCGCGACTTCCGGGTTAGCAGTCGGGAGTTCTACCTTACGCCTACACTATTTCTCAGCTCTTTCTAAATTCGGATGCGATATAAAATATTATATTCCAATATATAAAATATAATTCCAATACCAGACAAGAATAATCTGACGCACCGGGTTTATAACCAGCCCAACGTCTTCTTCATTTATTTGCCTACAACAACACACGTCACTTCCTGCTTCCATCACGTTTCACACCCGCACAAGTCGGTTGTTCCCAATTAATTAAAACCAGGCGGAAAAAAAAACTCCAGACGATTCCTAGAATAAATAAATCCCCTACCTCACCCCCTCTCACCGAGGCTCAAAAGACGTCTCCGAAACTTCAATGACGGCTTCTCACGCGCTCTTAGGATTTACTCACCGGCGTCTAAAAATAGAACGTAGTATGAGCAATCTTTAATCGGTGCAGCGGCGGACCCCTGGCCGTGCCGAGGTGGGAGACCATGATATCAGGTGTGTGGTCGAACGAGTTTGTGGTAGACCATGTTGATTGATTTCATCACCGCTGGCAGCGATCCTTACGTCTAATCCATCAATTAATTAATTAATCATTTAATTAATTGAAAGCGAGGTTGGTTTATACATAGAGTAGCGCAGTGCTGATTAAAATAATTATTTATTTTTTATTACATTTGAGAACTATTGTTTTGGTTTTACTAGTGCTACAGGTTAAATGCAATCTGACATTGAGGTATTGAAACAAGAGAGTTCAATCAATAAGTATTGTTTCGATCTGTCGAAATCTGATGTTTTACTCGCTTCAATAACCTCACCCCAGCCATTGTGTAAAACTCAACCAAATACACTCGATCTGTTGAAATCTGATGTTTTACTCGCTTCAATAACCTCACCCCAGCCATTGTGTAAAGCTCAACCAATTACACGCACATGTAACATATACCTCCTGGCCATTACCACCTCGTGAAATAAATATGCGGTCATTCACCCCAGGTGTTTCATAATGCTGAAAATTAATCTAAAACAATAAGGACAAATACACCCCAGACATTTGATAAAGATGTAAAAGAAATCGAAATTCTTCACGTATACATCTCGGGTGTTTTATAATGATTGAAAAGTAATCGACAATACTTTGGATATACACCCCATGTATTTTATATAAAGAAAAAAGTAATCTATCTCCGTAAACTATCAGTACATAAACACCCCAGGTGTTTCGTAATGATGAAAAGTAAACCTAAAACAATAGTGGCACATATACACCCAACATCAGATGTATAACTAGTAAACGTAATCTAAAAGTAGTCATAAACAGACCGGTACCGAAACATTTAACGTTATATTGTTCAGTCTATCATTGCATCCTTTACACATTTGTGACGTTAAAGATTGAAGCCTGATGGTTAGAGCTATAAAAATCACAGGAAGTTTGAACGAAATAAAACCACTAACATACTAATACCCGCAAGAACAAATAGCTACAGGATGTTTTAACGAAATAAAACCACCAGTACGCAGAAAGTTTAACGAAATAAAACCACCAGTACGATGATACCCACTAGAACAAACAGCTACAGGATGTTTTAACGAAATAAAACCACCAGCACGCAGAAAGTTTAACGAAATAAAACCACCAGTACGATGATACCCACTAGAACAAATGGCTACAGGATGTCTTTAATGCACGTTTAGTTTCCTAACTTTACGACAACATATAATTGTACGGTGTTGCTCTGTTAAAATTTTTCAAACCTTGACCTAAACAGCCAGGGGCACATCACCCATTCTATGACCGCTTGTGAACAGTTACTGGTCTTCAAGGCTCCCTATTTTGTTTTATTGGATTTCTCGTGTTATCACTTTGAGTGTGACGCTTAAAAGGCCGAACCTTTTTTACTTTCTCGTATATACGAAGTATAGAGAAAGTCTTGTAATCGTGCAAAAAAAAAATATCGAGATTTTTACAAATCTCGACGTTTTACACCTCACTGATACGGAAAAACATAATTTTGCAATCTTGTCCGTATGTCTGTGTGTCTGTCTGTGTGTCTGTGTGTCTGTCTGTCCGTGTGTAAACACGATAACTTGAGTACCGTTACAGCTACGTTGATGAAATTTCATATATAAGTATTTTATCGAAATCGTAGATCCGTATCAACTTTTGAGCGATTTCCGATAAACGGAAGTGGTACTTTTCCTACTTTGAATTTTTCAAAAGCCTATAACTTGAGTACTATTTCAGATAGATAAATGAAATTTCACATGTAAGTAAAAGATCTAATTCTCTACCTTCTGTTAAATTTTGAGTAATTTCCGTTGACTGGAAGTAGTAATTTACGCTACTTCCGATTTCTCAAAAAACTAATGTAAATTTTAAAAGTACTAATAATATTGCGCACCATTATGCGCTTTTTTATTTGGCGTTCACTTGGTGTGCAATTAATTTGTCTACGGGATATTTTTTCTATTTTTAAAACTTAAAGTATTTAAAATGGATTAAAAATCATGTCTATAGCCCGAGTTCCCATCCCCTGTTATTTTATATAAGAATATTCGAGAAAGTTTAGGGGAGATCACTCCCGGTTTATTTTTTTAATTTTTATTTTTGTCAAAGTGACGTCACTGATGACGATCTGAAATCGATGGCTGTCTCTTTAGCGTGAGCAGAGGGAATTGTATTAGGGGCAGATAAACCACACCGTCGTTATCACGACCTAAATTGATTAAAAAAATATTGTTGTTTTTTTTTTAGTGTCTTGACATACTTTATTGTTAACTATGATGTGTGGGATGGTACGATGTTGTTTTAAATCAATATTAATTATCATTTACATTGAAATATTATCGCTTGTTGTTTTATATCAACGCTTAAGGCTTACAAAGTGAGACATGTGTTTAGAGATTGTATTTTTGTTCTAGTCAATGACATTTTGACCTCCTTAAGTAAACTGAAGCTCTATAACAGGGGTCTCCAAACTTTTCAGTCCGAGGGCCGCATTAACTATCAAATTTCAGTTCGGGGGCCAGGTTTACCAGGTATGTCTTTCATTTTTCTGGGAAAAGTTCCTCAGCAATCCCCGACAAACGCTTTTTCCTTGGACAGAAAGATCTCCGCGGGCCGGATGAGGGGACTTCGCGGGCCGCATCCGGCCCGCGGGCCGTAGTTTGGAGACCCCTGCTCTATAACATTGGTTTTTAAAGGTGATGCACGTTTATTGCCCACAAACAGCGTTACTTAAGGTGTCTTATCAACGAATCCGTTTCAAGCTGATGCTCATAAATATATGAACTTAATGTGCGGTTTCCAGGTTTTGACTCAGCTACACCAAAAAAAAAACTAACGATTTTTTAAAAACTACATAATTTTTTTTTTTCAAAACATCTGTGTATCTTGACCGTAGCAAAATTAGATTTAATTTAAAGATTTGGTGATACTTCTCTTTTGAAAAGGTCACACCCTAACCTTACTACAATACATACAAACATTCCCACGACATTCTCATTTCTTTATCTAACCTCCGTTGCATGATTACATTCAAGAAGTATTATATAGATTTCTGAAATATAAGCTTTCACTAGTGTGAGGGCGTTAGGAATCCTGTAGAATACACCAACAATCCATTAAGGTTAGGTATAACAGTCTCTTTTTATTTTACTCAATCGCCTTTCCAGTTCCACATCAACCTGTCTACTTTCACCCCTACCTTCAACTGTCCTCCGCATTAATTCCTCCCCCCCCCCTTTATCTCGCTCACAACACAACCACTGTCACTCGACCAGTCGCTTCCCTTGTACCCTCGTTCACATCATACAACAACATACACGTCAACACACCCGGCCTCGCGTCTCGCTACAGGATATATACATACACGCAGTGATCCGTCCCACGTATACACCTTTCATACACATTACATCACCATAGTTAGTTCATACTGACATTTTGTCTTTTATAGAGATATAACTTTTACTGGCTAGTTACAAACGTGGGTTATTTGCGCCTCTTAATTTAGAGTTTGTATATCTGCTTTACCCTCAAGCATTCTAATTTATCTTTAACAGAACTACTACATAAGGAGGGCCATTCAGAACCTGATCAACATGAGGAACCCTCGGGTCTTGGAGAATTTACGGTATGTTGGTCAATATTTAGGTTAGAATTTACGGTATGTTGATCAAAGTTTTTGTTGTATGTTGGTCAATGTTTGTATGATGATCAATGTTGGTGTTTTATGTTGGTAATGTTTGTATGTTGGTCAATGTTTGTGTTGTATGTTGGTCAATGTTTGTGCTGTATGTTGGTCAATTTTTGTGTTGTATGTTGGTCAATGTTTGTGTTGTATGTTGGTCAATGTTTGTGTTGTATGTTGGTCAATGTTTGTGTTGTATGTTGGTCAATGTTTGTGTTGTATGTTGGTCAATGTTTGTGTTGTATGTTGGTCAATGTTTGTGTTGTATTTTGGTCAATGTTTGTGTTGTATGTTGGTCAATATTTGTGGCGTATGTTGGTCAATGTTTTTGTTGTATGTTGGTGATGTTTGTGTTGTATGTCGGTCAATGTTTGTGTTGTATGTTGATCAAAGTTTGTGTTTTATGTTGATCGAAGTTTGTGTTGTATGTTGATCGAAGTTTGTGTTAGAATTTACGGTATGTGTATCAATGTTTGTGCTGTATTTTGATCAATGTTTCTTTTAGAAACTGAGAAGTCCGCAAATACATGCCAAAATTACATCTAAATATATGTACGGAATTCCTATCAGATCTAACCTATTCCAAACAATCTTTTACTGCTTATCTCAAAACCGGGTTATATAATAATTGTCAGAACATTTGACTTCGTACAGTATTTAAAAAACCAGCTACATCTTCGTATCTTACGATTGAATGTTTAATGAAAGCAAAAGTATAGCTAAGAAAGTTTTAACATATTATAATGAGAGAAACATGTAAATAGCAAAAGGCCCAATCTATGAAACATCAGCACAATATTTAGAATATACAAAAAAAAAAAAAAAAAAAAACAACTAAGTAACATCAAGCCCCATGTTGAGAATACTAAACAGTAAACAGAATCTACAAAACACCGAGCGCAATTTAAATAATATCAAGCAGAATCAATACAACATCACAAACATTCGACTCCCTAAACTTCCTCTACGCCCATCAATTCGTTCTGACCCTTCATTTTAGTATTTTGTTACCTCTAGAAAAATAGCCGAGTTGTCCCCCCTCTCTACTAATCTCAGATATTTTAGTGTTTCGGAATTTCATCGAACACGCCGTAGGGAGCGAATTACCATTTAATACCCCCCAAATAGTGAATATAATTTTTTTTAAACAAAAATCACTCTCTCAGATTTGTTTAACAGGAAATAACATTTTCTTGCCAGTTTTACCGGAGCAATCTTATTACGCAATCCGCCCCAGAAAAAACCCATTCGTCTTGTAACATCTTATACAAGTCCCTGTGTTTTTCTTTTATCTGCTGGAGTTGGACGCTCTTAGATTTAAAGTAACTCAAGTCAATAACGATTTAACCCCATCGACTGCTGTGAAACAGACTTTGTTGTTTTTTAATTACGGCGTTTGTGTGCGCTGGCGTTTTAAGTCTTCTGTCCTGGCGATTCGTTCGGACGAATCTGTTCCGTTCTGGCGAATCCTCTGTACGAATCTGTTCTGTTCTACTTGTAAAAATGTCTTTTGATTTGTTGACGTAATTTGTTCACCAGTGAACTTGCTGTGAATGTAGTGATTTCCCCAGTACGGCCCGACAATGAAGTTTACTTTGCAAATTGGCCTATAATCATTTTTTCCCCTAAAAACTAATGCGATGAGAATGTATTTTCCGGCAAAAATGGCTTAACCGATATTTTGTCGCTAACAGCAAGTGTAAAGTTGGTTACTGTCTAAACAGTTATTTTCTTGTGAAATGGCTAAATAATTCTTTCTCGGCAAACTGCTAAATGATAATCTAGTAGTGTAGTATTTTCTAAACTAGATTAGTTTTATTTATTTATTTAGTTTTGTACACGAAATTAATAATTTACTACTAAAGTGACTGTTTAGAGATAATGCAAATTAAATTATGCAATTTAATGGGATAGCCATTTTGTTATATTGTGTTATAACGTTTTGGGATACGGTAGACTAGCTATATTACATAACGTATAAATAATATATTTTTTGCTACTTCTTGTAACATTTAGAAAGGATGGAAAAATATATTTATACTACGAGCGGACATACATTTTCTTTTTAACTAAAATCAATTTTTGCCGCGGCATCAAATGAAGATGTACAAAGTAATAGGGGTGGGTAAGTGGGGGTTATGTGATACGTTGTATAAGTATAAGGGTGGTGGTCTATAGAAATATAACACCATTTTTAGAGTAGGGGAGGGGGGTTCAACTTAATCAAATGCTGTTCTACATTTAAAAAAAAAACACCTACCAGATGTTTAAAACTATTAACCATTACTTCCCCCCCCCCCTCTACGCCACAGGAACGAGTCGAGTGAGCTGTTCTCTGACGAGCTTCTTCAACGTTCCCAGAGCGACTCGAACCTGCGCCACGAAGCGATCAGCGACGAGACTCTGGTTGCTATGGCAACAGAAGCGGCCGGCAAACTCAGTAAGTATGAATAAAATATGGATCTGTCAATATGTTACTCGAATGTTCTCGAATATTCACCTATAGCTGCTCTGATGGTACCTCACTCATGTTCGGGAAAGTATAGGCGGCTGAGCATAGTAATGACCTTACTATTCCATCATATGCGGAGGTCACTGAAACAGGTTAACTCTACTTCATCTACACAATAGACCAAACGGTTCAGAAGGGAACTTTAAAAAAATATTCATCGCTAGCATCCAATGGCTTAGATCACTCAGCCATCATAGAAAATGTCTGATGAATCCGCGCTAGGCTCATCCAATGAAAGAGTGCCGCCCAAATCAATGCAATCAATGCCACTTTCCCCTTCGATAATCTTGTACCGACGCCATTTTCTTGTCATGTTAATCCTAACCGACCCCTCCCCCAGAACTTAATACAGTCTGGCAATAGTTTTCTAAATTCAAAATTTTTTAAAAGTGAAAAATTTGAAACTGAGGGGGTGAGAGAATTATACCCTACACAGAAAATCGTCTTTTTTTGGTATCGAAATTGGTCCTGTCTGAACAATGAACAATTGATTTTTTCCTTAAACTGATTTTGTCGTGAAATAACTATCGATAGTTCTAAAGAGGAAAGTGGGAAGGGGGGGGGGGGAGTTCATGAATGACATCATCACAAAGTGGTTAGAGAAATGTTCTGTCGATTTTGTTTGACGTGGGTTAAGAGGGTGATACTTTTGTGAATAAAGAAATATGAAGTCACATTTTTTATGTTAAAAATGTTCATTCATAAGCGACGCATACTTTGAATTAAAAACAGCAATATACAAAATAAATAAGATATAGATGACGGGGTGGTCGTGTGGGATAGCGTATGATAGCTGACATCAAAAGTCGAGAGTTCGGATCCCCGGGTAGATGAGGACAGTTAGTTGGGGGCAGCAACCCATCTTGAAGAGAATACTCCAATATCAAATAACTCCTGCTCTGCAGTTTGTTCTGCGGCGAACTATGACTATTTAATATTATCTAGAAAATAAATAAGGCTGAAATTGGAGTTAACTACCATATGTTGCTTAACATGTCAACATATAATACTTAATTGGTTTGGATGAACATTCCATTATACCATTTAGTACGGAGAAGAGAGAAGAAGAAATAAGATACTCTGATTAAAAGTTACTTTCGTGACTAGTAACATTTTACTGTTTACAATGACGTCACCAGCTTTAGCGTAATCGTCATTAAATAAACACCATTGATAAGCGCAGGTGTTATCTCCCATCTCATCAACACTGCATTACCGCCCCTCCCTTCACCCGTAAGTACTGAGAAAGGTAACTGCTACCGACTTTACAAACTTCGGCTGCGAGTTCTATGGCCAACCTGCTCCCATTCTATTAGAGCAATTCTTACCAAACTGACAGCTGTTAGTGTTACAGCTGCTCCTCCTCTATCTAAATATAGCGTCCACATAACAAAAAGTATCTTAGATTATTACTTTTGAAATGTTTCAAATGAAAATTCGTCTCTAACAGTGGGCGTGTTACAGTAAAATATTTGCTTTCAATAAACTAAATTTGATTCTTCTACTTTTATATAACTCCATGATTTTAAAACATATTTGAGTATTGCATATAAAATCAGTTTTTGTAATTAACATTAACATTTTTTAAATTATTTAAATTTCCTGATTTATGGAAACATACTTTAGGTGATTGCAATTATTTTTATAACTTACACAAAACCTCTCACCAATCCCACAGTTTCTCTTAGATTACTGTTAATCCTTGCTCTACTATTGTTCTACTGCTTATATTTCGTTTTAACACTTATCCCTTTTCCTTGATGAGAATTTATCCTAATTCCCCACACAATCCCCAGGTATGGAGCTACAGGAAGTGCTGAGGATTCTGGGCCGGGAATATTTTAAACTCTGTCTGGGCGACTACGGCAAGGCTCTCAAGATATTGGGGAGCAACTTGTTGGAGTTCTTCAGTAACATAGACGGTCTACAGGACCAGGTGAGGGGCATCTGTTTCATACATTGACATTGTGATGACCTTTTTGTGACCTTGTGGTGACCTTGTGGTGACTTTGTGGTGACAATACAATGACCTCGTTGTGACCTTGATGTGATCGTGTTAAGACCTTGTTTAACCTTGTGGTGACCTTTTGGTAACCTTTCGGTGACATTGTGGCAACTTTACGGTGACATTGCGGAAACCTTGCAGTAAGAGTATCTAAACCTTCTGGTGACATAATGGTAACCTTGCGTTGACATTGTTGTTACCTTGTCTGACATTATGGTAACTTTGTATGAAATAGCGGTAATCCTGTGGTGATACTGTAGTGATCTTGCGGTGACATTCTGGTGAATTTGTTTTTATTCTGTCGTGTCTTTCTGATGTTCTTATGATGACCTTAACGTGACCTTGTGGCATCACACTTATCCAATTTAAAAAGTCTAGGGTGGACTCAAGTACGGAAGAGACATTCTTACAACCTATTTTATGTACAACATAGTTTACATGCATTGAATTTCCCGCGTGCGGGAGCGTAGCTTCAGATTTATATCTGACAAAGAATTAAAAACAAAGAACTATACCAAAGATAAAAAAAATAATTCAGACATCTGAATGCAACAACGATGAACAAACAACATCACGTGAATCAACACACGTAACACCGCTGCATTGTTTCGTATCAGTTACATCCCTTTGTCTCGTCATGTTTACCTAAACCACCCACTCACACATCACAAATGTAATCCATTCAGTGATCTGTTAAACTTCACTTGACCCAACTCCCCACACAAACCGACCCACCCCCCACCCCACTTATCAAACGACTATTTTACTTTATTTACTTATCCAATTTATAAAATCATTTAGAGCTTTAAACACACTATACTAACACACGGTCGATACTTCGTGTTAAATGTTAAAAGTTCAATTGTTTCCTGGTGTAATCGATACCCTCAAAGTGTCGACATCAACATGTCCCAGGTACTGTCACTCTGACGAAGTCCTTGTGCCGAAGCACGTAGACGAGGTGCAGGGGAGATGAAAAAACATCTAGGGGGTGGGGATGGTGGAAGTGACGACATTAGCAAAACAGGAAAGCTCTTAACTGATGTTTGTCTAGTTCGTCGTGGGGCACAGCACTGTAGACTGGCTGTTGTTGGAAGCCTCGGCGCATGCGCATTAGTTGACTTCCGGTCTTAAATACCCGACAATTGCTGTATCACGTTAGTCGGGGCACGTGATCGGTGGCGGGGGCACGTGATCTATGGCGGGTATCCCAGAATTGATTTTATGTGAAGTCACGTGACTCCGAGATCTATAGTGGTATTCCAAAGTTTAATATAAAACTACATGACTTCATAATATGTGTTGGCATTCCAAAGCTTCATATGAAGTCAAGACTGCGTAGCATGCTGATATCAAAGGTTTATATGCAGTGTTTCTTCCAGACTTTTTTTCTCCGGGGTGTGTGTGTGTGGGGGGGGGGGGGGAGGGTGGGTGGACGTTGGTAACAGTATATGTTTTCTATTTAAATTCCATTTCGTTCGAGGGGTGGGGGGGGGGGGGGGGCAGTAGACTTTTTTCGGCGGACCTCCCCCTGGAAGAAACTCTGTTTATATGTTAGTCCTGTGGTCCATAACGACATCCTATTAATGCATACAAAGTCACAACACTCAAACAACTATAGTTATATATCATTGCTCTAAAATTAGACAAAATTTGTTATTGAAATACAAATTTTAAGGCACTGAATTTTCAAGTTTTACATATAATATCACAACCACCCACTTCTCCGTATACTGGTACCTATATCCAGCTCCTGCGTAGCTTCCTAAGGTACATCATACACTAGCGACTATTGTTATTTTGAAATTATACCCTGCTCAATAGCTGAATGTATCAGAAATCTGAAACTATTTTTAGTCCATGAATACAAAACAAAATTTGTTTTTTGTTATATTTAAATAGAATTTGAAATCTCTGAATCGATTTCCGATTTTTAAATGTCATTTAGTTTTTATTCTTTGTGGTTTCTATTATTAAAATCTTATTAAATGTAAAAAAAATAAAATAAATAGAAAAACATTTGTCCTTATAAATATAATGCTCTCAAGAAAGAACTACACAGAATAAAGAATCAAAGTTGAAAAAATGTATTTGAACAATTGGGTCTATTATGAGAACAACACAGTTACTGTATTGGGTAACGTTTTAAAAATGATTTTAAAATAAAATGTTCAGTAGAAACCTTGAGATTTTAAATATGGAAAAAAAAACATTCGACATTTTTACTAAAGTTTTAAATTTGCTAAATACTATGAACCAAACCTACTAACTTAAAATACTTAAAATACAAATACTGGTCATAAAAGCTTCAAACTTTTTTCTGCTTTGTAAAAACATTTCCTCATCATCCGCCATTCTTGTTGGTGTATCGGCCGCCTACTACAGTTCTCCGAAGTTCTATCTCTGAGTCTTTCCTACTAACCTGTTTCACAGTAAATTTTTCTTGAAGAAGAACATTATCAACAATATAGAAATAGAGCGGGGTAGAACTATTATATTTATAAAAAGTAAAATTGTAAATACTAGCTTTTAGTTAGGTTAAAATAACTGATATTTTAAAAGGATATTTTTTTCGTATTAATCTAAAGGAAAAAAATATAATTTCTTCTCTTTCAGGTTAAGTCTTACCCCAGGTTTCAGGGCCAGCCACCGCCCTCCTTCCGGTGCGACTGGCAGAAGGGTCAGCTCAGCCTCCACTACTACTCCCTGCGTCACGCCATCCTCAGCTTCGTGGCCGGCACCGTCGAGTCCGTGTCCCTCTTCCTCTTCCAGACCGAGGTCCAGCTCCAGATCTCGGCCAACCGCGACCGCGGCGCCCCCCACCACATCTTCTACATCACCACCGCCAACGACAACAACGAAAACAGCATGGACAACATCTTCCCTCACCACAGCCAGCTCTCAACGAATCCGTCCGACTCCAAGATAGGGGTGCACACCTTCTGCGCATCGTTTCCTTTCCACGTCATCTTTGACGCGGACCTCCAGATAACCCAGCTGGGCGTGTCCTTGGCCAAGATGATTTCACCGGAAGTGACGTCGAAGGGCAAGGATTTGTCCACGTACTTCGACATCGTCAAGCCCCCGGTCAAGTTCAGTTTCTCTTCCATCTTGTCCAGGGTCAATTCGAGTTTTGTTGTTCGGACCAAGGGATTGACCAAGGACAAACACCGTCTTTCTGATGTAAGTTTCTGGTTAGATCAGATTAATCGTTGTTTTATACCACGTTTACACTTGCGACATGTATACTATACATGTCTAGAAAAAACCTCGCAAAATGTCAATGTTAGATGAAAACACTTCCCACGGATCATGAATTTATATACTTGTTTTTTTTTCCTAAATATGTATAGCATACATGTTGCAAATGTAAACGCGGTATTTAAAAAATACATTACTATAAGAATATATTTTTATTTTCAAAATAACTTGTGGACCTTAATACAAATTGAGTCGCCAATTCATTCAATCACACAATAATTCAGTCACCCAATCATTAAGTAACCCAATCATTAAGTCGCCCAATCATTCAGCCGCCCAATCATTCAGTCAGCCAATCATTCAGTCACCCAATCATTCAGTCACCCAATCATTAAGTCACCCAATCATTCAGTCACCCATTCATTCAGTCACCCAACGATTCAGTCACCCAACGATTCAGTCACCCAATCAATCGCCCAATCATTCAGTCACCTAATCATTCAGTCACCCAATCATTCAGTCATCCAAGCATTCAGTCACCCAAGCATTCAGTCACCCAATCATTCAGTCATCCAATCAATCACCGAATAATTCAGTCACCCAATCATTCAGTCACCCAATCATTCAGTCACCCAATCAATCACCCAATAATTCGGTCACCCAATCATTCAATCACCCGATCATTCAGTCACCCAATCATTCAGTCACCCAAGCATTCAGTCACCCAATCATTCAGTCACCCAAGCATTCAGTCACCCAAGCATTCAGTCACCCAATCATTCAGTCACCCAAGCATTCAGTCACCCAAGCATTCAGTCACCCAATCATTCAGTCACCAAAGCATTCAGTCACCCAAGCATTCAGTCACCCAATCATTCAGTCACCCAAGCATTCAGTCACCCAAGCATTCAGTCACCCAATCATCGAGTGCACGAAACCGCCCATGATGTACACCCCACCCAACTTATCCCGCACCAATATTTTCTTTCCTCATTCATTAACCGTGTTATCACCGGCTCTAATTAGGGCGGAGTTTGCCCAACTTATCTGTTGACAAACAGGAAAGCCAAGAACGATAACTTGTTTGTTGTCCCAACAATAGCTCCAGTGGCCAAACACGCGTGGGATTGGTGCCAAATTTATCGCCAGAGTAAATAAAAAAATATTTTCTTCTTGCCTCATCTCAATCTTCCAGGCTAGCTTCTCTGGAACTCCATCTTGTAATAATTATTGTAACGTTTTTACATATTGTTACGACCCCCTTCTCTAATCCTTTCGAATTAGTCAGGGAATCATAAACAAGAAAAAGAAATTAAGAATAAATAAACACCAATCTCATTGATTTCTATTTATTGCCAGAATAAAAAATACAACACCTAACGTTAACCCGCCACCACATGGAACACAATAAGAAAAATACACAACTATCTACAACAACTAAAAGTCCTTAGTCCGACTACCCTACGTGTCCCTAACGGTCAATTAAAATCTCAGTCTAACACAGTGCAGATACATCGTGGCTTGCCCTTAGCTCACAGAGACGTTCCATGTCTGTCTTCTCACTATCCGAGTATGTGTCCCCGTGTGTGTCCCTTAGTCTGTGTTCCGCTGTCTACCCCTCCTGATATAGTCCAGTCGAGGTGCAGGGATCTATGTCCTGACTTAACCTCTCGTACAATAGGGCATCCCTTCACGGCTTTTCCCCCACATTTACATACCAGGTCTGTTGGGTGGAACTCCCGTCAACAGCCAGGTGAGAAGGAGGGGGGGGGGGAAGAAGGGAGGTAACCCGCTAGCATCAACAATGACTCAACAACAACATCCCACCCTTCGTCCCTTTCACGACCTCCTGCGCTAGTCCGTGTGATCTCTCATTACGGGCTGGCCCGAACAACGAAAACTGGGGTGAACGTCTATAATTCCCCCCATCCATAAATCTCTAGATGACACCCTGATTAACCCACGTTCAGCCATGTCCAAACAAGGTAAGATCCTATGGGATCGTAACAATATCAAATTTAGAAAGAAAATGAAACTCAACACAATGGGATTAATACATTGCTATATTTAAAAAAAAAATTATGTATTTATTTTTTTTTTTATATTTATACTATTGAGGCTAAAGAAGTCAGTACAGTTATTTAATACTAAGCGAAGGAACTAAATTAAAACTAAATTAAAATCACACTCCAGTGTCAGGCTTAAATACAAGTGTTTAGGGGGGAACGTAAATCAATTTTAATCTATTAAAGAAAAAAAAACTTTTTGAAACTTGAACGCGTGTAACGGATCTTCTGTTATCACGATAAAAATTTTTCAAATGGCTGCTGACGTAGAGAAATCTGGACACTCGCGGTGTGGCCACAACATGTCTTCAGTTACACATTTCTTGTGGGGGGGGGGGGGTGACATTTAATAGATGACATGTGTCATCCAGTTTCCACACTCTCAATGATTTAACTTTTTTAAAATGCGATAATTTATAAGTTATGAATCCATCATGTGTTTTGCACAAAATTTTATATGGGATAAACATTTTGTAAAATGAGATTTTAAAAATTGAATACATTATTTATCTTAAGCGATTTTTTTTTTATAACAGACGAAACCTGGCTAGATTAAACGCAAGGGTAGGGACGGCTACTCTAGGATTCAATAATTCACTCATTTTATTTCCGAGGGGTAATGTTCACTAATGCGTGACGCCCACATAGACTCGTGGGGTGTCAGACAAAATGGACACATGTGTGGTGGGGGTGGGGGGGGGGGGAATTGTTCGCGTTCAAGTTGAGGTCAGTACAATAAACTTAAAAATAGGTGCAAGCCCTTTATAAAAACAATATTTTAAAGGCACACAAAAAAAAAAGAAAAAGGAACATTTTTTGAATCTTCAGATCTATTTAGTATTTTTTTTTAATGTGATAGGAATTAATTAGGTAGTCTGGACGTTACATGAACTAGTAACGACTTCACAAGTTAACTAGTGAAGTCTCACTAGTGAACTAGTGAAATACCACCAGTGAACTAGTCAAGTCTCACCAGTGAACTTGGTCAATCCACAAGTGAACTAGTAAATCTACCAGCGAGCAAGTTTAATCCACCAGTGAACTAATCAATCCACCAAGAACTAGTCAATCCACCAAGAACTAGTCAATCCACCAAGAACTACTCAATCCACCAGTGAACTAGTCAATCCACCAGTGAACTAATCAATCCACCAAGAACTAGTCAATCCAAGGAGAACTAGTCAATCCACCAATGAACTAGTCAATTCCCCCGTGAACTAGTCAATCCACCAGTGAACTAATCAATCCACCAAGAACTAGTCAATCCACCAGTGAATTAGTCAATACAACAGTGAACTAATCAATCCACCAAGAACTAGTCAATCCACCAAGAACTTATCAATCCACCAAGAACTAGTCAATCCACCAAGAACTAGTCAATCCACCTGTGAACTAATCACTCCACCAAGAACTAGTCAATCCACCAAGAACTGGTCAATCCCCCCGTGAACTAGTCAATCCACCAGTGAACTAGTCAATCATCCAAGAACTAGTCAATCCACCAGTGAACTAGTGAATCCACCAAGAACTAGTCAATCCACCAGGAACTAGTCAATCCACCAGTGAACTAGTCAATCCACCAAGAACTAGTCAATCCACCAAGAACTAGTCAATCCCCCCGTGAACTAGTCAATCCACCAGTGAACTAATCAATCCACCAAGAACTTATCAATCCACCAAGAACTTATCAATCCACCAAGAACTAGTCAATCCACCAAGAACTAGTCAATCCACCAAGAACTAATCAATCCACCAAGAACTTATCAATCCACCAAGAACTAGTCAATCCACCAAGAACTAGTCAATCCACCAAGAACTAGTCAATCCACCAAGAACTAGTCAATCCACCAAGAACTAGTCAATCCACCAAGAACTAGTCAATCCACCAAGAACTAATCAATCCACCAAGAACTTATCAATCCACCAAGAACTAGTCAATCCACCAAGAACTAGTCAATCCACCAAGAACTAGTCAATCCACCAAGAACTAGTCAATCCACCAAGAACTAGTCAATCCACCAAGAACTAATCAATCCACCAAGAACTAATCAATCCACCAAGAACTTATCAATCCACCAAGAACTAGTCAATCCACCAAGAACTAGTCAATCCACCAAGAACTAGTCAATCCACCAAGAACTAGTCAATCCACCAAGAACTAGTCAATCCACCAAGAACTACTAAAGCCTCGGTTCACTCTGCTATCAGATACCAACACAAGCCAGTCCGCGTCGATAGACGAACTTAACCGACCAATCAGAAAACAGCAATACTTCCAAATGGATTCCCTATTTTTTCGCACCAACTCTCATCTTTTTTTTTCGACCTTGAACCTGGTGTTTTTAAATCCCCTCCTTTCAGTATTGATGTCAACTTGTAACTAATTTTACTTGTGGCAAGTGAGTTACGGTCGGGTTGACCTAAGCTGAGTACAGCTGAACCGAACGATTTAACGTTCCGGTTCATTTGGTAGAGTAATTGAAGCAGAATAGAATCTTGAACTCTTCTCTACTAGTACTTTTACCTCGACGACGATGCTTCTGCATATTTTATAACATAATTTCCAACATTTAGGTCTAGCGGTATATCGCTAAATCGAAAGTTTCGAGTTCGAATCCGGGTTCAAGTCAGTGGAACGTTCCAGAGCCTACCCAGCTGTGATGGGTACCTCATTCATGTTAGGGAAAGTAAAGGCGGCTGGGCATAGTGCTGAGCTCATTATCCCGTCATATGCTGAGGTCAAGAACACTGCTTCACCTGTCCCATGGATCGCTAGGTCTAACGAGGAACTTTACTTTTACATATTAACATCTGGGCCGAGACAACCCCACTTATTTTTATAACTCTGGCCAATGTTTGAGATTAAACCACGGTCGGGCCAACATTTATGCCAAAAGCATGACCCTGGCCAACATTTGATCCTTTATCATGGCTCTGGCCAACATTTGGGCCCACACCATGACCCTGGCCACAGCTCGGGCCTTTATCATGGCCATGGCCACAATTCGGGCATTTATCATGACCCGGGCCAACATTTAGACCAAGCTCGGAGTCACCTCATCACACTCAACCCACCCAAACGACCTTGACCTTTTAACTAGGTCAGTGCCGGCCTTAGTACCGCCAGACTGACAAGATCAACAAAGCGCCCCATGGCTGGTCGCTTAGAAAATAGATTTCACTCTCCCTGACCGAGACAGACAGCTTTACGTTTATAGCCTGAGTGTTGACTGGGCATTTCTCCGTGCCTTCTACACTGGGCATTTCTTGTGTTTTATCTCTTTTAGTAACAACACAACAGTTCAACGGTATGAATGGGAGGTGTTTTTTTTTGTTTGTTAAGAAATGTGGTTGTGAAAACGAAACGTAGACGGATTGCCGTTCTGTAATCTGCAATAGGTAGGAAAATCTGGTTCCTAATGGTTCCACTTGGTTGTTGCCAGAAAGCATATTTTCCAACTAAAATTGAACATTTTACATTTTACTACGGCTAGAAATATTTTAACATTTCTTATAAAGTACCATTTCAAACTGTATGAGGCAATTGAAGTAGAGTTCACCTGTTTCAGTGACATCGGCATGTGTAGGGATAGTGTAGCCACTAATATGCCCAGTCGCCTTTACTTTCCATAACGTGAGACAGGTACCCATCAGAGCTGGGTGGACTCAGGCACGCACTACTGACTTAAGCCTGGGGTTGAACTCAAGACTTTCTGGTAAGCAGTGAAGCACTCTATCAATCGACCACGCATTTCTAATGATGGATGTTTAATATGTGACTTTTGATACGGAATCTTGAACACAAAACTGTTTCTGTTTGTTAAGTGAATCTTGCAATAATTCACACTATTTCTTAACGGTGATTAAAGTATGGTTCATTTGCATTTTTAGTATGGCTTTATTTTCGAAATCGACTCTGGTTTCAACAATGGTTTCCAATCGTTCGTCATGATCTGCTCACTGTACTAAACTTAAAAGCTGGCACCTCCCAATCCACGACCATCAAGTTTTGAGTTCTGAGTTGAGAGCGACATTCAACACACACTAAGAGCAAATGACCTCTAAACACAATTTAAAGAATGAGACTGGTTAGTTAAATGAGATTTTGGAGAGGTCCAAAATAATGTGATACATTATTATATTAATCATTACAATTAAATCCTTTGTATTTTTATATTGTAAATTCTGTTTTCAATAATCAATATAATAATGTACCACATCATTGTGTAATAGATGTAAACAAATCGCAGCGTTGAAAAATAGAATAGTTTTACTTTGAATGCTACTTTTTGCTGGTTATCTCCCATTTAAAGATTTCATTTGACAATGGTATATAACCCAAACTATTGTTCCCAAATGTCTTAAAAGTGCAAACAAATAAAATTTTAAATAAAAAAACAACAACTGGAAATCATTATTTATTTTTATTTTTACAAAACTTTTAAAATTTGTATAAGAATTTTGATCTCCACCTGGTATTTCTTACGTTAGAAATAACCTTAAGCTATACAGTAAAATAGAAACTACTAGCTTTATTAAACACGTAATTTATGAAGTTGCTAATCTGACGTTTTGTTCAATGTTAGTTTTCAGGGCAGTTGTATTCTATCACATATTTAATATTTTTAAAAAAAAAAAAAAAAAAAAAAATTAATCTTTTCCAAAATTGACAAATGAAGTCCACAGATCGAAATAATACCGCAGATCAAAAAAAAGATAGAAACCGATTTCGATTCTATCACTGTGTTTAAGATCCGTATTCTGAAAAAAAATAACACAACTACGTCACAAATAACACATTAAAAATTGCTACGGTGGCCATCTTTTAAAAACATACAGCACATAGGAAAGCCTGGTCTAACGGTAGAGCGCTCGACTGCTAACCCGAAAGATTCGAGTTCGGATCTCTGAGTCCACCCAGCTCTGATGGGTACATGTCTTACGTTAGGTAAAGTAAAGGCGGATGGGCATAGTACTGAACACACTATCTCTTAACATGCTGAGGAAATTGCCCATGAACTTTACTAGCTCAAATCACATGGACCATACAGTGCTGTTCGTTTAGTAAACACTCCTGTATTCAGATATAGTTCAAATCACGTTTCCTCTTCAAATATTACAGTTTGTGAACAACACAGACGATTTGTTGTTAAGTTTAAGTAAACAAACCGATAACAATCTTACCACAAGACTCCTTGATATCGATAGCTTCGTAATTTTGAACTACTGACATCCTAGTGTACCACCAAAAATTAATCATCATTATCATAATTTATGCTATTAACAATAAAGTAACCATAATCACCACTCCTGGTTACTCCATCCAGAATGGATCTAGTACTGGTCATTCGATCACAATATTCATGCTGGGCCTATCCATCTCCATATTCCCTGATATCCACCCCACCCCCCCTCTCCTACTAGATTACGCCGCAGACTTACTATTCATCTCTTTTGTCCCTAAAATGTCCCGAGAAAATTTAGTACATTATACGAGGTATTGGTCAGCCTTTCCAGACGATTCCAGAATCTTTATCTCGAAAAATGGCGTTTAATAACCCAGATTACCCTCCCCCCCCCCCTCCCCACACATTCCATCTCGCCCCCGAACAAACGCCTACGCTAACAAGAATTTCCGAACGACAATTTTCGGACTTCAGCACAGGAAGGGCTATTTCATTCTAACGTTCATAATATTTTCATTATATTTTGTTACGACAATTCTTACCAGAAGACAAGTAGGCCTATACCAAACGTATTTTTTTTTTCATGACAAAAGATGAACTTTTTTTTAAAAAGAAAGCCGCAATTTAGAATGTCGATGACACTCAATAAACTTGCTTTTGATGCAATGATCTTTTGTAATTGTGAACAAAATATTTTAATATATATAGCAATATCAGTAGCATTTTTGGTTTCTTATAGGGCTGGTAAGTAGGACACCAACCAGTTTTATGGCTCATGCAGGTTTTATTGAGCCGTAGAGCTGGTTGGTGACCTACTTACCAGCCCTATAGGTATGCCAAAATCATTTTGTATCGAGGATAACTCAACTATTGACGACTTAACAATGCCCCACGTAACTACTTTACTTTTGAAGAAAATGAACAGTACTATACCATACAACTGTAAACTTGTTTTTAGTTTGAAATTGTATTCAATGATAAAGAATATAGATAAATAAACACGGGTTACATTGATTTTTAAAGCACCATGGTTGGTAACACATCGTTAAATTGATATTAAAAGCCGGGTTTACTTTAATATGTCGCATTTTCATGTATGTGTACATACAAGGTGATAGCACAGGCAAAACATTTTACCTGTTTTGTTGCTAACCATTATAAGTAAGGGATATTTTGTCAGGCAACAAGTAAAGATAAATACACCTATATACCTTCTAGGCGGTGTAGCCGAGAGGTAGATAGCGATATTACTAAACGAATTATCTGGATATCGGTTTATGAGTACAAGATCCCAGGTGTATCTGAGTCCACTCAGCTCTAATCGGTACCATACACTAGTGGGTTAAAGTGAAGACGGCTGAAATTAGTGCTGATCACACACTGCCTTCAAATATCGAGTTTTGTCTAACTCTACTTTATCTATTGGTTTAATACGATACGAGCCGACCCGCGGCGTATCATATGCTGCTATTTAGTTGTTTTATTTTCTATTTTTCAGTAATTCATAATTTGTGAATTCGACAGTACCAGTGCTGTCACGAAAAATATTTGCTTTAAAACACTATCAGTAGGTCGTTATGGACGATAACCCCCCCCCCCCCCCCGCCACCCACTCAAACGAAATTATCTGCCCCTAATAGCCGTCACTAAACCCGGCCCTACGATTGTAAACATTTAGCGTGAACCACAGCTCACCAGACCATGTAGGGGTGGGAGTGGTAGTGAGCGCGCTTACAGCTTGGTGTTTTCTATCGTGTCCAAGAAGAGAATTATATATATAGATAGATTATACTCTTTAAACTTTTAAATAGAAAGCATTGTTTCGGACCATTTGGGTTCCTTACAAATACTTATCTTTGTGTGGATAATAACTCGTACCCACACACTAGCATCTTGTCCCCACACCTATATCACCACACACCATAAACCTGCTGGTTTCTCCACAGAGCCTGGAGTTGAAAGGTCAAATGTTGTTTCTCCACAGAGCCTGGAGTTGAAAGGTCAAATGTTGTTTCTCCAAGAGACGGACTCCATCTTGTTCCTGGGGTCACCGAGTGTGGAGAAGCTGGACGAGCTGATTGGCAAGGGCATCTACATCTCCGACATCCCCATCCATGATGCCACCAGGGACGTCATTCTCGTGGGGGAGCAGACGAAGGCCCAGGTCAGTTAAATTACATTCTGGTGTGGGGAGGGGGAGGGGGAGCAGACAAAAGCCCAGGTGAGTTAGATTAAATTCTGGTGTGTGTGTGGGGGGGAGGGAGGAGCAGACAAAAGCCCAAGTGAGTTAGATTAAATTCTGGTGTGTGTGGGGGGGGGAGGGGGGGCAGACAAAAGCCCAGGTCAGTTAGATTAAATTCTGGTGTGGGGGGGGGGGGGGGGGGGGGGGGAGACGAAAGCCCAGCTGAGTTAGATTACATCCCGGGGGGGGGGGGGGAGGGGGGGGTGGCGGCCAACTACAGCCGAGGTAACATCAACGGCCATTGTATTTATATCGGTCATATTGATTACATTTTGATGTGAGGGGAGTGGGGGGGGGGGGGAGCAAACAATAACCCAGAAAGGACCTCTGACCTTTGCACTTATAACTATCATGGAGATTTTTATTTTGGTGGGGGGGGGGGGGCTAACAATAGCGTACCGCCTTAGGGATTCCATTGTGGGAACTTAAGATGACAATAGCCCGGGTGATGTGTGGTTTTTGAAGGGATGGGGTAAAAATTAACTGTTGGTAGGTGAGTTTTTTTTAGGATGTGCGTAGGTTGTGTGTAATAGGGCTGGTAAGTAGGTCACCAACCAGTTCTATGGCTCATGCAGGTTTTATTGAGCGGTAGAACTGGTTGGTGACCTACTTACCAGCCCTATAAGTAGAGGGGGATTTTGAAATGAGTAAATGAAAAGTTTTGAGTGTACATTTTGTATTGGCAGTTATAATGTTGCAAGGTTGCCAAGTAAAATGTAAGGGCAGCTCATGATATGGTGTTTTGATGATTTACAATACAGGGTCCGAGTGTATGGTAACCATAGCAACCATCCTACTTCAATGGTGTTTCTCAACGTGGTCAAGCGCCGTTTATCTTGTCTGGTTGTTTGCTTGGCGAAATTTACGCGGCGCCTGATCAAAGGACACCTTGGTGTCATAAAACTGACAGGTGGCAATAATCGGCTCGCGGGGTTGTGACGTCATTGTTTACCTGCGGCAATAAAGCCGTTTGATGACACGCGTGCGGCTATAATTAGCTGGCTCCTTATAATTTTTTTATTGGTTTATCAAGGCGACCATCTTTAATTACTTGCAACATGTTATAGCAATATCGAAA
>NW_026731598.1:0-17500 GCF_028476545.2 Physella acuta
TCCGGTTCAATTTGAAGCTGCTGTTTAAATTATCTTTTGAACTTATACTTATTGAGAAGATCAAAGTCGGATTATTATTAATAACCATAATCCTTTTACAGCTTATAAATATGTAACTAAAAACACCTCCCATATTTATACACACCCAGCATATTCTCACTAGCTGCATACCCATGTTCCGCCACGGTGAATCTTTTTAAAATGTACCAACTTGGGAACAGAACAAAACAGAACAAAACAAAACACAAACGGTTATACCCGTGCTTCACTACGGTATGGATATGGATATTACTTCAGCGCACCACGCTGCGCGCGGGTGTCGGTATCCACAGAGTTTACCGCGCTGCGCGCGGATAGGGGGGGGGGGGGTGGGGGGTCCCCCATTGGGATGAATATTCCTTCAGCCAGATCTCTCACGGACATTTCTCCTCCCCGAACCCAAGGCGTCATCTAAACCGCCGCAAAACAAAACGTTTACCCGGGTGTCGGCGCACAGGGAGAGACTTCCATTTCCACACGATCCCAAAATCTAGAGCGATGACTGACTACCGCCAGCGTTATATTATAGATCAAGTAAATCAAAATATTTCTTATTACATATTTGTCGCTTTTTTGTGACTTTATTTCTATGACATTTTCCGATTCAATTTTTCCCTTTTGACTTTTTTTCAGACTTTTTTTCCTAGCAAAAACTGTGACTTTTTCTGTGTTTTTTTCCTGTGACTTTTTTCTGTGGTTTTTTTTTTTTTTGTGATTTTTTTTTTCTGTACGTGAATATCCGATAAGCCATAGATTACCAACGTTCAGTTAACCGCGAATCACACATCTGTTTAGTTAGGGTCATACACTACGTTTCAAATACATGACCTTAGTGAATGCGTATCATCTATCCCAACCGGTATTTACATCAGTTGCTAATAAACCCTACACGGAGCAAAGCATTAACTTGTTCAGTAAATTGAATCAGGCGAGTTCGCCGGCTATCCCGTTAGCGCTATGGCGCATACGTTCTTTTTTAAAGAGTGTGATAAAATATGGATAAGAAGTAGTATTATAGTCTTTCATAAACTGAATCAGGCTCGTCTGCCGATGCCCCTGTGGGGTGCGATCTGCCCCGGGCTATCCTCGGACTTTCTTTTATCCCCGCGGCACGCTAGTAATATATATATATATATATATATATATATATATATATATATATATATATATATATATATATATATATATATATATATATATATTATGTAAGCCCTGCTAGGGGTGGGGATGACTACTCTATCAACCCTAGACTTATCTATATAACTGTCCGGGTCAGTGCAACCGTGGTGAAACCCACGGTGGTTAAACTTATCCTTAGCCTTAGTCTAAATAATAAAAAAAAAGCTTTTAACAATTAATTAAATTTATTACATGGAACCAATCAAAATAAGAAAGATGAAAAACTACAGAATACACAAACTCGACTAAACAAAACTCAACGGGACAAAACACCCAATTTCGGACCATCATCCATACACCACATAAATGTGATACAGAAATACTTCAACACACAGGCCTCAACATTACCGCAGAATGTCCCTCCCTGTCCACACACCACATTCACGAACTAAAAACCAATACTACGCACAAGGAAATAGTCCCTAATACAACAATAACTCACATTCAGGATATAAAGCAAAGTGGAGCCACACTCTAAAACAAAGTTTGCATAAATAATAACATCAAAATATAAACAAGACACAATAACCAGGCTATAAACCATTTTAAAATCAAAATCATATCATCGCCATAATAGGGGACTACTTAACTAAAAATCACAACAATCCTCAAAGGAACACAAAAAGTGACATTCACCTTTTTGTAATAAAATAATCTATATATATAAAGCAAAGTGGTCGGGTGCCCGATAGGGCACTTCCCGGCGCCGCAGGCGCGTCAAATTTGGCACGAAGGTGCCTTGGGGCGATAGAACACGAGGGCCGGTGACGGTTCGGCAAAAAGTCTACTGAGAGGGGGTCAAAATTGACCTCGACTGACCGGCGCCTTATATGGGCTATATTACGAAAAAAAATTTCCTCCGACGACCCCCCTTGAAATTTTGTGAGGTGGTAGAAGAACGTCTAGGGGTGTCACAAAAAACTCGGCATATCTGGGAAAACTTCGTAAAGCGGTCAAAACTGACCAGTTGTATTTCCCTATATAATCTTTGTATTTTATGGGAAAAACAGAGGGTCATTTCAACGCAGACTTTAGGGTACTTAAGCTCAGTATATCTGGCTAATATTTTGCATGCTCCTAGGTCAATAGCTTGACCTTTAGGGAAAACTGTCGGTTACACTCAAAGCCCTCGACGAGGGCTAAAAAGTGACCGCGAGTGAAATTCTCTTTATATGAGCTCTATTACGAAAAAAAATTTCCTCCGACGACCCCCGTTGATATTTTGTGAGGTGGTAGAAGAACACCTAGGGGTGTCACAAAAAACTCGGCATATCTGGGAAAACTTCGTAAAGCGGTCAAAACTGACCAGTTGTATTTCCCTATATAATCTTTGTATTTTATGGGAAAAAACAGAGGGTCATTTCAACGCAGAATTTAGGGTACTTAAGCTCAGTATATCTGGCTAATTTTTTGCATGCTCCTAGGTCAATGGATTGACCTTTAGGGAAAACTGTCGGTTACACTCAAAGCCCTCCACGAGGGCTAAAAAGTGACCGCGAGTGAAATTCTCTTTATATGAGCTTTATTACGAAAAAAATTTTCCTCCCACGACCCCCTCTTGATATTTTGTGAGGTGGTAGAAGAACACCTAGGGGTGTCAGAAAAAAACTCGGCATATCTGGGAAAACTTCGTAAAGTGGTCAAAACTGACCAGTTGTATTTCCCTATATAATCTTTGTATTTTATGGGAAAAACAGAGGGTCATTTCAACGCAGACTTTAGGGTACTTAAGCTCAGTATATCTGGCTAATATTTTGCATGCTCATAGGTCAATGGCTTGACCTTTAGGGAAAACTGTCGGTTACACTCAAAGCCCTCGACGAGGGCTAAAAAGTGACCGCGAGTGAAATTCTCTTTATATGAGCTCTATTACGAAAAAAAATTTCCTCCGACGACCCCCCTTGATATTTTGTGAGGTGGTAGAAGAACACCTAGGGGTGTCACAAAAAACTCGGTATATCTGGGAAAACTTCGTAAAGCGGTCAAAACTGACCAGTTGTATTTCCCTATATAATCTTTGTATTTTATGGGAAAAACAGAGGGTCATTTCAACGCAGACTTTAGGGTACTTAAGCTCAGTATATCTGGCTAATTTTTTGCATGCTCCTAGGTCAATGGCTTGACCTTTAGGGAAAACTGTCGGTTACACTCAAAGCCCTCCACGAGGGCTAAAAAGTGACCGCGAGTGAAATTCTCTTTATATGAGCTCTATTACGAAAAAATTTTTCCTCCGACGACCCCCCTTGATATTTTGTGAGGTGGTAGATGAACACCTTGGGGTGTCACAAAAAACTCGGCATATCTGGGAAAACTTCGTAAAGTGGTCAAAACTGACCAGTTGTATTTCCCTATATAATCTTTGTATTTTATGGGAAAAACAGAGGGTCATTTCAACGCAGACTTCAGGGTACTTAAGCTCAGTATATCTGGCTAATATTTTGCATGCTCCTTATTATTATTTTTTCAAATAATTGTATACTATTTTAAACAGAAACAGAAAGTGACGAAGTATAGCATTTGTTGTAGTACAAAATTAAGTTGTTAAATCAGTTACGTATCCTAATTAAATAATCAAATAAATTTCAAAAGGCAATGTAATATAAACTATTAGATATACTGTTCATGGAACCTGTGTAGTTCTAATTCCATTTTAGTTATACATTGCGTACTTTGAATGTTTCTCTGAGAACGGAATTTAAATGACAAACAAAAATATTTTTTCTAAAGTTAGCATTACTGTTTAAATTAAAGCACTCCCCACCCAATCCATCGCTAAATAATTAAGTATTCAAATTCTCAAATGTTTTTTAAAAACCTAAGCGAAGCTAGGCAGTATGCCTAGTCTATATATATAAAGCAAAGTGGTCAGGTGCCCGATATGGCACTTCCCGGCGCCGCAGGCGCGTCAAATTTGGCACGAAGGTGCCTTGGGGCAATAGAACACGAGGGCCGGTGTCGGTTTGGCAAAAAGACTACGGAGAGGGGGTCAAAACTGACCTCGACTGACCGGCGCCTTATATGGGCTATATTACGAAAAAATATTCCTCCGACGACCCCCCTTGAAATTTTGTGAGGTGGTAGGAGAACACCTTGGGGTGTCACAAAAAACTCGGCATATCTGGGAAAACTTCGTAAAGGGGTCAAAACTGACCAGTTGTATTTCCCTATATAATCTTTGTATTTTATGGGAAAAACAGAGGGTTATTTCAACGCAGACTTTAGGGTACTTAAACTCAGTATATCTGGCTAATGTTTTGCATACTCTTAGGTCAATGGCTTGACCTTTAGGGAAAACTGTCGGTTTCACTCAAAGCCCTCGACGAGGGCTAAAAAGTGACCGCGAAAGAAATTCTCTTTATATGAGCTCTATTACGAAAAAAAATTTCCTCCGACGACCCCCCTTGAAATTTTGCGAGGTGGTAGGAGAACGCCTTGGGGTGTCACAAAAAACTCGGCACATCTGGGAAATCTTCGTAAAGGGGTCAAAACTGACCAGTTGTATTTCCCTATATAATCTTTGTATTTTATGGGAAAAACAGAGGGTCATTTCAACGCAGACTTTAGGGTACTTAAACTCAGTATATCTGGCTAATATTTTGCATGCTCATAGGTCAATAGCTTGACCTTTAGGGAAAACTGTCGGTTACACTCAAAGCCCTCGACGAGGGCTAAAAAGTGACCGCGAGTGAAATTCTCTTTATATGAGCTCTATTACGAAAAAAAATTTCCTCCGACGACCCCCCTTGATATTTTGTGAGGTGGTAGAAGAACACCTTGGGGTGTTACAAAAAACTCGGTATATCTGGGAAAACTTCGTAAAGGGGTCAAAACTGACCAGTTGTATTTCCCTATATAATCTTTGTATTTTATGGGAAAAACAGAGGGTCATTTCAACGCAGACTTTAGGGTACTTAAGCTCAGTATATCTGGCTAATTTTTTGCATGCTCCTAGGTCAATGGCTTGACCTTTAGGGAAAACTGTCGGTTACACTCAAAGCCCTCCACGAGGGCTAAAAAGTGACCGCGAGTGAAATTCTCTTTATATGAGCTCTATTACGAAAAATTTTTTCCTCCGACGACCTCCCTTGATATTTTGTGAGGTGGTAGAAGAACACCTTGGGGTGTCACAAAAAACTCGGCATATCTGGGAAAACTTCGTAAAGTGGTCAAAACTGACCAGTTGTATTTCCCTATATAATCTTTGTATTTTATGGGAAAAACAGAGGGTCATTTCAACGCAGACTTCAGGGTACTTAAGCTCAGTATATCTGGCTAATATTTTGCATGCTCCTTATTATTATTTTTTCAAATAATTGTATACTATTTTAAACAGAAACAGAAAGTGACGAAGTATAGCATTTGTTGTAGTACAATATTAAGTTGTTAAATCAGTTACGTATCCTAATTAAATAATCAAATAAATTTCAAAAGGCAATGTAATATAAACTATTAGATATACTGTTCATGGAACCTGTGTAGTTCTAATTCCATTTTAGTTATACATTGCGTACTTTCCAATGTTTCTCTGAGAACGGAATTTAAATGACAAAAAAAAATATTTTTTCTGAAGTTAGCATTACTGTTTAAATTAAAGCACTCCCCACCCAATCCATCGCTAAATAATTAAGTATTCAAATTCTCAAATGTTTTTTAAAAACCTAAGCGAAGCTAGGCAGTATGCCTAGTCTATATATATAAAGCAAAGTGGTCAGGTGCCCGATAGGGCACTTCCCGGCGCCGCAGGCGCGTCAAATTTGGCACGAAGGTGCCTTGGGGCAATAGAACACGAGGGCCGGTGACGGTTTGGCAAAAAGACTACGGAGAGGGGGTCAAAACTGACCTCGACTGACCGGCGCCTTATATGGGCTATATTACGAAAAAAATATTCCTCCGACGACCCCCCTTGAAATTTTGTGAGGTGGTAGGAGAACACCTTGGGGTGTCACAAAAAACTCGGCATATCTGGGAAAACTTCGTAAAGGGGTCAAAACTGACCAGTTGTATTTCCCTATATAATCTTTGTATTTTATGGGAAAAACAGAGGGTTATTTCAACGCAGACTTTAGGGTACTTAAACTCAGTATATCTGGCTATTTTTTGCATACTCTTAGGTCAATGGCTTGACCTTTAGGGAAAACTGTCGGTTTCACTCAAAGCCCTCGACGAGGGCTAAAAAGTGACCGCGAGTGAAATTCTCTTTATATGAGCTCTATTACGAAAAATTTTTTCCTCCGACGACCCCCCTTGAAATTTTGCGAGGTGGTAGGAGAACGCCTTGGGGTGTCACAAAAAACTCGGCATATCTGGGAAATCTTCGTAAAGGGGTCAAAACTGACCAGTTGTATTTCCCTATATAATCTTTGTATTTTATGGGAAAAACAGAGGGTCATTTCAACGCAGACTTTAGGGTACTTAAACTCAGTATATCTGGATAATTTTTTGCATGCTCCTAGGTCAATGGCTTGACCTTTAGGGAAAACTGTCGGTTTTACTCAAAGCCCTCGACGAGGGCTAAAAAGTGACCGCGAGTGAAATTCTCTTAATATGAGCTCTATTACGAAAAAAAATTTCTCCGACGACCCCACTTGAAATTTTGTGAGGTGGTAGGAGAACACCTTGGGGTGTCACAAAAAACTCGGCATATCTGGGAAAACTTCGTAAAGGGGTCAAAACTGACCAGTTGTATTTCCCTATATAATCTTTGTATTTTATGGGAAAAACAGAGGGTCATTTTAACGCAGACTTTAGGGTACTTAAACTCAGTATATCTGGCTAATTTTTTGCATACTCTTAGGTCAATGGCTTGACCTTTAAAGAAAACTGTCGGTTTCACTCAAAGCCCTCGACGAGGGCTAAAAAGTGACCGCGAGTGAAATTCTCTTTATATGAGCTCTATTACGAAAAAAAAATTCCTCCGACGACCCCCCTTGAAATTTTGCGAGGTGGTAGGAGAACGCCTTGGGGTGTCACAAAAAACTCGGCATATCTGGGAAAACTTCGTAAAGGGGTCAAAACTGACCAGTTGTATTTCCCTATATAATCTTTGTATTTTATGGGAAAAGCAGAGGGTCATTTCAACGCAGACTTTAGGGTACTTAAACTCACTATATCTGGCTAATTTTTTGCATACTCTTAGGTCAATGGCTTGACCTTTAGAGAAAACTGTCGGTTTCACTCAAAGCCCTCGACGAGGGCTAAAAAGTGACCGCGAGTGAAATTCTCTTTATATGAGCTCTATTACGAAAAAAAAATTCCTCCGACGACCCCCCTTGAAATTTTGAGAGGTGGTAGGAGAACGCCTTGGGGTGTCACAAAAAACTCGGCATATCTGGGAAAACTTCGTAAAGGAGTAAAAACTGACCAGTTGTATTTCCCTATATAATCTTTGTATTTTATGGGAAAAACAGAGGGTTATTTCAACGCAGACTTTAGGGTACTTAAACTCAGTATATCTGGCTAATGTTTTGCATACTCTTAGGTCAATGGCTTGACCTTTAGGGAAAACTGTCGGTTTCACTCAAAGCCCTCGACGAGGGCTAAAAAGTGACCGCGAGTGAAATTCTCTTTATATGAGCTCTATTACGAAAAAAAATTTCCTCCGACGACCCCCCTTGAAATTTTGCGAGGTGGTAGGAGAACGCCTTGGGGTGTCACAAAAAACTCGGCATATCTGGGAAATCTTCGTAAAGGGGTCAAAACTGACCAGTTGTATTTCCCTATATAATCTTTGTATTTTATGGGAAAAACAGAGGGTCATTTCAACGCAGACTTTAGGGTACTTAAACTCAGTATATCTGGCTAATTTTTTGCATGCTTCTAGATCAATGGCTTGACCTTTAGGGAAAACTGTCGGTTTTACTCAAAGCCCTCGACGAGGGCTAAAAAGTGACCGCGAGTGAAATTCTCTTTATATGAGCTCTATTACGAAAAAAAAATTCTCCGACGACCCCCCTTGAAATTTTGTGAGGTGGTAGGAGAACACCTTGGGGTGTCACAAAAAACTCGGCATATCTGGGAAAACTTCGTAAAGGGGTCAAAACTGACCAGTTGTATTTCCCTATATAATCTTTGTATTTTATGGGAAAAACAGAGGGTCATTTTAACGCAGACTTTAGGGTACTTAAACTCAGTATATCTGGCTAATTTTTTGCATACTCTTAGGTCAATGGCTTGACCTTTAAAGAAAACTGTCGGTTTCACTCAAAGCCCTCGACGAGGGCTAAAAAGTGACCGCGAGTGAAATTCTCTTTATATGAGCTCTATTACGAAAAAAAATTTCCTCCGACGACCCCCCTTGAAATTTTGCGAGGTGGTAGGAGAACGCCTTGGGGTGTCACAAAAAACTCGGCATATCTGGGAAATCTTCGTAAAGGGGTCAAAACTGACCAGTTGTATTTCCCTATATAATCTTTGTATTTTATGGGAAAAACAGAGGGTCATTTCAACGCAGACTTTAGGGTACTTAAACTCAGTATATCTGGCTAATGTTTTGCATACTCTTAGGTCAATGGCTTGACCTTTAGGGAAAACTATCGGTTTGACTCAAAGCCCTCGACGCGGGCTAAAAAGTGACCGCGAGTGAAATTCTCTTTATATGAGCTCTATTACGAAAAAAAAATTCCTCCGACGACCCCCCTTGAAATTTTGTGAGGTGGTAGGAGAACACCTTGGGGTGTCACAAAAAACTCGGCATATCTGGGAAAACTTCGTAAAGGGGTCAAAACTGACCAGTTGTATTTCCCTATATAATCTTTGTATTTTATGGGAAAAACAGAGGGTCATTTCAACGCAGACTTTATTGCACTAACCCTCTTTACATCTGGCTAATTTTTGGCATGCTTATAGGTAAATGGCTTGACCTTTAGGGAAAACTGTCGGTTTTACTCAAAGCCCTCGACGAGGGCTAAAAAGTGACCGCGAGTGAAATTCTCTTTATATGAGCTCTATTACTAAAAAAAATTTCCTCCGACGACCCCCCTTGATATTTTGTGAGGTGGTAGGAGAACGCCTTGGGGTGTCACAAAAAACTCGGCATATCTGGGAAAACTTCGAAAAGGGGTCAAAACTGACCAGTTGTATTTCCCTATATAATCTTTGTATTTTATGGGGAAAACAGGGTAATTTCTACGCAAATTTTAGGGTACTTACACTTTGTATAGCTGGCTAATGTTTTGCATACACCTTTATAGATGAATGGGCCGTATGGAAAAACTGTTGGTCAGCATCAAATCCCTCGAAGAGGGCTAAAAATGACTGCGAGTGAAATTCTCATTGTACGAGATTTGGTCATTTGGTCTATGAGCAGGGGATGTAACGTTTTAATGTAACAATTTTTTAATATTTTGTATACTCTTTTTAAGAAACAACAAAAATCATAAAGTGTAGCATTGTTTTAAATGGATATTTTGTTATAAATTAAGTTTTGTATTGTACTGAAATTGTAAAATTAATTGCAAAAGTAATTTAATATAATATTTGATTGATAATTTTTTTGAAAGCCCTTTCAGTTCTAATAACCAAGCGAGTAATAAGTTTGCGAATATTCCATTAATTTATGTATACACATAGGTACACCTTGGAAATAAATTTAGGCCCTAAGCATTTAACCTGGAAAACAAACAGATGCAACTAGAATCTACATCAAAGAAGAACTAGATTTCTATCAAATAAAATAAAAAGAGCTTTACAAAATTAAAATCTTGGCAAACTGATTTATAAGAAAAATGAAGGATCATGAAAAGCATAATTTAGGTGAAAATGGACTTGTGATTAATTTGATGAATGCGTGTAGCATTGCAAATGAGGAAAGGTCTGCTTTGGAAAAACACAGCTGCAGCAATTCAAATCAAAGTACTGAAAGTAGTTGTCCAAATGCAGATGGCATATCTGTGTCAACTTTAGATGATAAGCAAAATGAGGAGAGAAAAAAAAACCTTTCGCAAGTGCAATGTAATGTCTCTCATAATGACGTTGGTGTGTTATTTCCAGAGACACCACAAAATAATCCCTCAGAATTATGTGGAACAATTGATGGTATCATGTATGAAGTGTATGAGTCAGAGAAACAAATGCCAGATATTATGAGGTTGATTACCAAAGACTTATCAGAGCCTTATTCAATTTACACATACAGATATTTTATTCACAATTGGCCAAAGTTATGTTTTTTGGCAATGGCTGACAAAGTATGTGTTGGTGCTATTGTCTGCAAACTTGACTTACACAAAAAAATGGTCAGAAGAGGCTATATTGCTATGTTAGCTGTGGATTCAGAGTTTAGGCGAAGGCAAATAGGTTCATCTCTTGTGACAAAAGCAATAGAAGCCATGATAAGGGATGAGTGTGATGAGGTCGTTCTAGAAACAGAGATCACCAATCAAGCTGCTCTTCATTTATATGAAAACCTGGGATTTGTTAGGGATAAACGTCTTTTCCGGTACTATCTTAATGGTGTTGATGCATTGAGACTCAAGCTTTGGCTGCGATAAAAACTGTAACCATGATATTGTAATAAAATGCTTTTTAAATAAAAAAAAAAAAAAAAAAAAAAAAAAAAAGCATTTAACCTAACAGCCAATCACATTTTAATTAATCATTCAATTTCTCAACTTTTTTGAAAACCTAAGCGAAGCTAGGCAGTATGCCTAGTAATTAAATAACTCCCAGTGGCGTAGCGAGGTCGGGTGTCACCCGGTGCGGCACTTAATGGTGTCACCCCCAGAGGCGTTGCGACCCTTCCCGGGGACAAACTTTCAAGTTTTCGATTTGCACCCCCCCCCCCCTTAAACTCTCGATTTGCACCCCCCCTCAAACTTTCGATTTGCACCCCCCCCCCCTCAAGTTTTCGATTTGCACCCTCCCCCCCCCCCCTCAAACTTTCGATTTGCACCCCCCCCCCCTCAAGTTTTTCTTTATATATTTTGCTATTTTTTGCCTTGGTGTCACCCCCCAAATGGTGTCACCCTTAACCTTAGTAATTTAAAAACTGTTGCGATATGTCGTGTCATGGTGTCATCGTAACTTTCCATATGTTTTGCGATCTCACTTAAAAAAATGTAACAATCGTCTGTCGCTCGTTTTAACATTACACTCAGGGGTGGAACTACAGTGCCCACAGCCCACCATAATCAATTTTTTAATAGTTAAAAAATGATTTTCTAGTAAAAAAACAGATCTACTACAGTAGTGATGTTCTACAGTAGCTAAGACACGCTGTTTCGTTAAGGAAAAAATATAGGCTACATGAGTTGTAGTGTGAAAGATAGGCAAACGTTCAAACCACTTTCGTGACTTATTTCCCCTTTTTTAAGTCAAATATGTGTGTTCTTAAGAACTTTTAAATAGATTTGCACTAAACAAATTAAAAAGCAATTACTTCTCTTAATTATTATTCTACAAAATACATAATAAAGAATAACATAGTAAAAAAAAATTCATAAAAAACGTTTTAATAACAAGCTTTTATGCAATGATGCACTAAAAAGTAGAAAATAAATTATAGACTACTATTTAAATAACTATAAAGAAAAGCGTGGGTCACTTTAGTATCTATTGGATACCTTTACTAATGTTAAGGAAGACACCCACGCTTTTCTTTATAGTTATTTAAATAGTAGTCTATGATTTATTTTCTACTTTTTAGTGCATCATTACATAAAAGCTTGTTATTAAAACGTTTTTTATGAATTTTTTTTCAGTACTTTACATGTTTTATTTACAATAGAGTTACATGACTAAAAACCATTGCGCGCCTACTGAACATCACGTTCAGCAGGCGCGCAATGGTTTTTGAACGCAGCCATTACGTGATGGCGCAGCTATTGAAGGTGATGACGCGTGTGGTGTGGTTGGCTAGACATGCCTACTAATTCGGTCCAAATTTTAATTAATTCATTAAAAATTAATTAGGCATCCAATTAAGTCAAATTTAGTTTCAGATTGCATTGTCTTCATGTCTTGACCCACGTGCCAACTGTGAATCGTATCGGTCAAGTAGAACTGTCCGAATTTTCACTCCTGCGTTTCCGTCTAGACAGACTGACGACAGACTGACGAGGAAGTGAGTTAAATAAAAGCTTGTAATAAAAAAAAAATTCATAAAAAACGTTTTAATAACAAGCTTTTGTGTAACAATGCACTAAAAAGTAGAAAATAAATTATAGACTACTATTTAAATAACTATAAAGAAAAGCGTGGGTCACTTTAGTATCTATTGGATACCTTTACTAATGTTAAGGAAGACACCCACGCTTTTCTTTATAGTTATTTAAATAGTAGTCTATAATTTATTTTCTACTTTTTAGTGCATTGTTACACAAAAGCTTGTTATTAAAACGTTTTTCATGAATTTTTTTTTCAGTACTTTACATGTTTTATTTACAATAGAGTTACATGACTAAAAACCATTGCGCGCCTACTGAACATCACGTTCAGTAGGCGCGCAATGGTTTTTGAACGCAGCCATTACGTGATGGCGCAGCTATTGAAGGTGATGACGCGTGTGGTGTGGTTGGCTAGACATGCCTACTAATTCGGTCCAAATTTTAATTAATTAATAAAAAATTAATTAGGCATCCAATTAAGTCAAATTTAGTTTCAGATTGCATTGTCTTCATGTCTTGACCCACGTGCCAACTGTGAATCGTATCGGTCAAGTAGAACTGTCCGAATTTTCACTCCTGCGTTTCCGTCTAGACAGACTGACGACAGACTGACGAGGAAGTGAGTTAAATAAAAGCTTGTAATAAAAAAAAAATTCATAAAAAGCGTTTTAATAACAAGCTTTTGTGTAACAATGCACTAAAAAGTAGAAAATAAATTATAGACTACTATTTAAATAACTATAAAGAAAAGCGTGGGTCACTTTAGTATCTATTGGATACCTTTACTAATGTTAAGGAAGACACCCACGCTTTTCTTTATAGTTATTTAAATAGTAGTCTATAATTTATTTTCTACTTTTTAGTGCATTGTTACACAAAAGCTTGTTATTAAAACGTTTTTCATGAATTTTTTTTTCAGTACTTTACATGTTTTATTTACAATAGAGTTACATGACTAAAAACCATTGCGCGCCTACTGAACATCACGTTCAGTAGGCGCGCAATGGTTTTTGAACGCAGCCATTACGTGATGGCGCAGCTATTGAAGGTGATGACGCGTGTGGTGTGGTTGGCTAGACATGCCTACTAATTCGGTCCAAATTTTAATTAATTAATAAAAAATTAATTAGGCATCCAATTAAGTCAAATTTAGTTTCAGATTGCATTGTCTTCATGTCTTGACCCACGTGCCAACTGTGAATCGTGTCGGTCAAGTAGAACTGTCCGAATTTTAATTCCAGCGTTTCTATCTAGACTGACGACTGACGACTGGCGACAGACAGAGGAAGTGAGTTAAATAAAAGCTTGTAAAAAGGAAATGTATTAAAACTAATAATATAAACACAAAATAAACTCTAAAATAAACATAAGACGAGAAACCATTACACACACAAAGCTTTCATGCTTCATATTCTTTTGACCGACTTGTAATTTTAACAAACATTATGTCAACACTGAAAAAGAAAAATTCAGAATTTCAAAGCAGACTAATAGCACTCCTACAAATGATGTGTTGCTGTATCATGTTTTAATTAAAAATATAAAGTAAGAATTTTAAGTTTTTCAAACCTCGAACAAGCCCGTATTGAGTATTCTATGTTCGTATCTTGTTTATATATATATATATATATATATATATATATATATATATATATATAAATATATATATATATATATATATATATATATATATATATATATATATATATATATATATATATATATTTATATATATATATATATATATGTTGGCTGGTACCAAATTGTTGATTCTTAAGTAAGCATGTTGGCTGGTACTATTTTGTTTATTTTTAAGTAAAAAAGTAACTTGGGTGTTTATTAAAGGGGCTAAGGTGACTAGGACTAGTTACAGAAACCCAAGGGGTTAATCTAAGATATTGGGGATGAGCAGGCCAGGGAAATCTAAAATTTAATTAAATGTTATCGGCTCACTCTGGTCATTAAGGGCTGCGAGCTCTATGCAGGTGCATGAGTGACACGTAATGCTGGGAAGACACCCGCGGTGATTTATGTCTAAAGTTGAGTTCGGGCATGCCGCTGGACGTCCCGGTAGAATCATTACTCAGGATCTCTGTTGTGGTCAGTTGTCAGGTGTGAAACGCGGCGGGAGTACCGCGTGGTCGTGCGTTAGCTCGAGCGGTGTATGACACGATCGTTAGCCCGGAGACAACGTGAAGATCTATAGCGGTCAGTTATCGGGTGTGCAACGCATGGGTGCATAGTGACCGGTGTTATCTCGAACGTCGAGAGATGGTACGGAGCCCAACTCGGGTTCTAGAGCTCTAGGGAGATGATAAGGGGGCACGACTAGCCTATATATGAGGAAGGGCGACTATGTTGAGCTCTCTCTCTCCTACACACGTATCGGAGGCTAGACACGATGGTCTAGGCCTCGGATGGTGGCAGCCTTATGGCTGGCCACTAAGGCTGGATTATTGTCCCAGCCGATGTTTTGTTGCTGTACATATGTGCTTCGTTCCAGATATTTACATATGTGACCTATGTTTATACATGTGGCCAATGTTGTACCAGTGGCCAAACGTCTGTCGTGTAGATATGTTGTTCGTTCCAGTGGCCATTATCTTTGTGGCCCGATGTTGTACCAGTGGCCAGATGTTTTATTCCAGTGGCTGGAAATCTTCCTGCCGTGTAGATATGTTCTTCGTTCCAGTGGCCATTATCTTTGTGGCCCGATGTTTGTACAAGTGGCTCAATGTTTTCTTCTAGTGGCTGGAAACTTCCTGCCGCTTGAGTGTCGAGCTAGATTGTTGTGAGTACTGATGAGTATTCATAGAAGGATTCAAACAGTGTTTGCTTAGTGGAATCAGAACTAGTGATGATAACATTTACCCGTGTGATTCTGGGATTACATAACAGTGCAAGTAGTAAAGTTAGAACTAGAGACGATGTCTTTTACGTTTTTGATTTTGAGATTACATAGCAGTACAAGTGAAATTAGGACTAGAAAGAATAACTTTGACAAGTGTGATTCTGAGATTACGTAGCAGTGCAAGTAGTGAAATCAGGACTAGAAAGAATAACTTTGACAAGTGTGATTCTGAGATTACATAAGCAGTGCAAGTATTTAAGTTAGGACTAGAGGATATGACATGTGTGAATTCTGAGTTGTGTAAATGTAGATTTGCTATTCACACTTATATATGTGTTTTCTATGAATTAATGTCAGTTACCACGGTGACTAATTCTGCATTGAAATGTAAGTTTGATTATTATATTTGTCTTTTTGACTTGTATTAGAAATTCAAGTAATGTTTTCTTGAATATGAAAGACTGGCCAGGTCTTATTGGTATTGTGTCTTTGCTTTTAACATATAAACCTTTGTGACGTCAAACAAAGATAAATAAATGCATATTATGTGTGTTTACTATGTCTTATTTTTAGTTTAATATTGGTGTTGTATAGATTTTAATTAGTTTTGCTCAGGTCTTATTAGACCCCTTTGTCACCACGCAAAGGTGCACGGATGAGTGTATAAGATCACCTCTTCGGTTTAAACCCCCCTAACATATATATATATATATATATATATATATATATATATATATAATATATATATATATATATATATATATATATATATATATATATATATATATATATATATATATATATATATATATATATATATATATATATATATATATATATATATATATATATATATATATATAGGGCCCAAAAAAAATTTTGCGGGGTGGCCCAATTTTTCTAGTTCCGCCACTGATTACACTGTCCGTATAGCGAAACTTATATAGAAAAAGCGGGCATCAGTGAAGGGTAGTCCTATGGAATTCAATGATATTCCCTTAATAAATGTGATATTTATTTAGTATAGTGTAGAGGCATCGTTTAGAGTACGTGTGACCAAGTTATTCCCATGCACTGTAAGGGCATCTTTAAAGTAATATGCGCGTATTCGGTATACTCATTTTCATGGACATCCGTCGAGTAATTAAATCATATTTATTTTTATACACTGTAGGGGCTTCTTTAAAGTAATTATTCGTATATTAATTATAATATATTTTATGAGCATTTACTAATATGCCCACTTCACTTTATAATACATTTTAAATACATTATAATACATTTTACAGTAAGTATGCCCCTCTTCATATTATATATTGTAGGGGCATCTTGAAAGTAATTATGCTTATATTCATGTATTACACTCGAAGGACATGCAACAGTAATTACACCAATCATCGTTGTTAACGTTGGGGGCATCTCTAAATTTATTTTTTAATGTACTTCTTCATTATTATCCATTTTAAGGGCATCCAAAGGGTAATTATGCCCATATTATTATTATAAATTTTTGGGGCATCTTTGGTGAATATATATGGCCTTTGTAGTGTAATAACGCCCAAACTTTTTTTGTTAAATTGTATGGGCAGCCTTCAGTGGCGTAGCTAGGATTTTCGGGCCCTTATGCAAAAATTAACAGTGTAAATAATGTTAGTCTCCCGCCCTCCCCCCACACTGCCTATACACTAAGAAAGGACTTGGGCCTTTTTTAAATTAAATTATTTCTACAGTTAAAAAAAACTTGATTTCATTTATTTTAAAAAATTATTTATATAAAATAAATATCAAAATTCCAATGTAAAAGTTTTAACTTTTTAAAAGAAGGAAAATGGCCCCTATTTGCCTTGGGCCCCTATGCCTTGCTTACTCTAGCTTTACAGTAGCTACGCCACTGGCAGCCATTAGTATATATTTATTTTCATGCATTATATAAGCATAATTAAGAATAAGAATGCACATATTGTTTTTGATACACTGTAGCGACAATCTCAAGAATACGAATTAACATTGTTTTCGATACATTGTAATGATATCATTCAGAATAATTGCGCCCATATTGATTTTTACAAATAGGAGGAGCATGCTTTAAGTAGTGTTAAAGTTAAAGTATTTTAACTCTGAGTAGAGCTTTCTTTAAAGTAATTGGGGGCACATACAGAGCCAGTTTTATTTCAGTTAATAGTAGAGCTATCTATAGAGTTATTGAGCCCATAATGATGTAATGAAATGTGGGGAGGGGATGTGGGTTTTTAAGCCATGGAAGTCGTTAATGGATTATCCCCCACCTGAACTAGACAGGCGTACTTGGGTGTAAAATTTGGGAAAACGC